>NW_008355272.1:9500367-9508042 GCF_000622305.1 Nannospalax galili
TATATATGGATTCATGCAACTCTGGAATGAAGCCAAATTAGTCATGTTGGAAAATATGTTTTGATGTGCTCTTGCAATTGATTTGGAAGTATTTTATTTAGAATTTTCTTCTCTGTTTATCAGAGACATTGGCCTATGTATTAGTCACTTTTCTGTTGCTGTGATAGAAAGACTGACCAAAGCAATTTATAGAAGGAAGAGTTTATTTGGTCTTACGGTTTCAGGGGAATTACAGTCCATCTTGGTGGAGAGCCATGGTGGCAGAAATGACTGGAGGAGAAGCAACAGAAGCTAAGCTCTACATCTTCCAACAGGCACAGGAAACAAGAGAACAACTGGAGATCTGTCAAGGCTTACAAACTCTCTAAGCCCAGCCCCAGTAATGTGTTCCTTCAGGATAGCCACACCTTCTAAGACCTCCCAAAGCAGCGCCACCATCTGGGGACAAAATGTCCAAATACTTGGTGCCTATGAGGGACATTTTCATTCAAACCATCACAGCCTATAAAATTTATTTTTGGGGAGGGTCTTTGTCTGGTCCTGGTATTAGAGTAATACTGACTTCATAGAAAGAATTTGGGAGTGGTCTTTCCTTTATATTTTACAGAATAATTTGAGGAGTATTATTATTAGTTCTTTAATGGTTTGGTAGAATTCTGACTGGTGTCCCTCTGGTCCTGGGCTCATTTCAGTTGGGAGATTTTTAAATGCTCCATCTATCTCTTGAGTTGTTATGTCTGTGTAAATTATTTACATCATTTTGATTTAAGTTTTATAGACCATGAATATCTGGAATTTATCAATTTCTTTCATATTTTCTAGTTTAGTGGAATATTTATTTCCAAAGTGTGCCCTTATGGTTTTCCAAACTTCTTCCAGTCTGTTATAATGTTTCCTTTTTTATCCTGGTTTTATTAATTTGGGTCCCCCCTCTCTCTCTTGCATAATTTAGCTAAAGATTTGCCAATTTTGTTAATCTTAGGGCCTGGAGAAAAGACTTAGAAATTAAGAGTTCATAGAGAGTATTCTTAACATATATACATATATAATATTAAATAGTTTAAATGTAGTTATCCCATAGCACAGATTTACAGATATCATAGGCTAGCGAATGAAATGCCAGGAATGGACTTGTCAAACAGATGGTTCCACGGATCTACAAAGAATACTGACTACTGCCATTGCTTTTGATTACCCACTAGAACTTGATCATAAGACCGTATTTCTAAAGATACTACATATGTGAGCTGTAGCATAAACAGGGAGAAATCAAGTTGGTATTGGCACCGAAGCGTCATGTCTGATGGCTAGATTTCATATTGCTTGAAGATGCTATGTATGAATGCTGACAGAGGAGAAAAGTAAACATTAACTTTGCAAGTCTGTGAGCACTGAGAGCTTTAATAATGGCTAACCTGGCAATATATCCCCATGGGTGCAAAAGTGGCATGAATGTTATGGGAGTAGACAACCACTTTTAATTGAATTCTAGACATGCTTCACAAGATGGAGCCCTATCTGACACTGTTATTAGCACCAAGGATTTGTGGCTGGATAGGTCACAGGCCACTGGAGAGAACCTACTGATTTTATTTTTCCAAATGGAAATAACCCATAGGTTATTACATCTCTCAACTCTCACCATGTAAACTTCTTGCAGTAGATGATGATTAACATATAGACCCACAACTTGTCAATCTACATAGAAAAGAGATTGTCAAGTGATCACCCATAAATGATCATATCACACCCTCTCCTCTAAGACTCGGGGAATATTGTGAAAGAGGAGGCAGAAAAATGGTAAGATCCAGAGGGAGGTGGTGGATGACTACAAGGAAACCATGTTTTCTAAACACAACATGGTAGTTGCACTAAGAACCCACAGTGTTTGTGACAGCATGCACAAGATCTGGGTATCTCAAGCCAGACAAAAATCCCAGGACTGGTGAGGAAAGTGGGCAAGAAGCCTCAGTTTGAGTTGAGGAACTATTGGAAATTGAACTGTTGAGAGAGGGAGAGACAGTTTTCTTAAGGATGCAGTATAGGATAGCTTGACATTGTACCAGGGGATAGACCCATGTCCAAGAACATTTGAGAAACACAAACTAGATTCTATAAGTCTTTACAAAAAAAACCCCACAAATAATAAAGGAAATGAAGTCTGGGGAGTTGATAAGGTGGAAATGGGAGTGGGGAGGTCTGAATATGATCAAAATACATTGTATGAAATTCTCAAAATCAAAAAAAAGTATCTTTAACAAATAAAAATAAATCTTAAGAATGAGTTTTTTTAAGGGAGGGTCATCCATTGGCAAAATGTTGGGAAATACAATATCAAACCACTCCTGAATTCATATTAAAATGCTTGTGTAGTCTTTCTGGAGCCAAGGATAAAAGTACATGCACTCAAAGTAAAGGTGCAGAATATTCTGCAAGATTGTTCTACTTATCACAAAACTAAATAATGCAAAATAAATGCTTGGAACTATAATAAATGTCATATTTGGCATATTATTTCTTTTATTTAGCATTTTTATCTGATTAATCACAAAAACTTTTTTTTGCTAAGCTGGGTGAACAAGTTTGGAAATGAACTGAGTTTCTTGGGCCAACACAGGCAGCAAAACATATTGGTTTTCCAGCACCCTCACCTATGGGAGAGACTGACTAAATTCACAAGCATTTGCACACAGAGGCAAGAGGCTGAAGGAGTGACACAGCTGTTTGGGTTTCTTTTTGGCTTCAATGAGATTCTTCCACACTCTTCTACAAAGACATATTTATTTCACTTAAAAATAGGCTTTGGCTCTTTATTACTTGGTGTTATTGAGAGGATCAGAATGGATATATATTAAAAGAATCCTTATTATATTGGCTTACACAATATGGTCTGAGTAGTCTAGCAATGGCTGCCTCATACCTGAGAGAATAAGAAACCCAGTGTGTGTTCAGTCTATAATGTTGGATGTCTCTGGTGTCCCAATCTGACACTCAAGGCCTTGAGGATTCCTGAAAAGTCACTGGTCTTCAGTCAATATTGGGAGCCTGTATAAGCTAGGTTCTAATAAAAATGATGGAATGCACCAGTAGCAGTAACAGGATAGTGGATTTGCCAGCCAGAGTGAAGATAAGTAGGCACACCGACACTTTACTGCCTCTGGAAAGTGCTGTCCATATGTCCAAGTAATCTGATAAAGAAAATCCCTCATGGAAGTACAAAGTGACCACCTATATTTGATTTCAGATCCAGTCACCTTGACAACCAAGATCATCCACCATAGGCTCATTTCGACTTTATAATTCCATATTATGCTGGAGAGATGGCTTAGCAGTTAAGAGAGCTTACTGATCTTACATAGGACCTTGGTTCTATTCCCAGCACCTACACTGGACAGCTTGCAGCTACATGTAGCTCCAGTTCCGTAAGACCCAGACACCCTCTTTTGGCCTCTGCTGATACGTGTGCACACATGGTACACATAAACACACAGACACACACACACACATACACATTAAAAATTTCATATCAACCTGACATATATTATCATATATTATCAACTGTAGAGTATCAATATTTATTAAGGAATTTTACTATTGACTACTCTTTAGTTTATTTACAAATTCTGCTGGTATAAGACAAGGTTTATGGATATATTCACATATGATAATTAATGCTTGGTACAGGAGAACTTAAATGAAATATTTTATGTGTATCATTAATTGTCTTAGAATTAGAAAGATATTATCTACTTGCCAGTTTCCTCATAGCACTACATTTGATGTCAAATTCCCTCTTTCATTTTGTCCATTCTTATTTTGGGGTACAAAAGATTCTTTATTTTATCTGACAATGTTTATCTGGTTACTTCTGAAACTCAGTAATTCCTCATGTATTTATTTAGTCATGTTCTATGTTTCTGGAAATTGCTCATACTTACATCATATTATATAATATATGACAATATGAAGAAATATAATGTATGTGTACATGTGTATCTTTTACTTGTTGATCATCAAGAGACTTTTATATATATTGGGTATAAGTTGTCTAATAAATTTTCCTTTATTTGAACACTGAAGATATCTTTTTGATCAAGTGCTCCATTGTAGTTAGTCAAAACTGAAAGTCTTATGAACGTGACTCCATTTAGAAAACTCTTCCTGGGGTTGGAGTGATAGCTTAGCAGATAAGAGCACTGGCTACTCTTGCAGAGGACCTGGGTTCAGTTCCCAACCCTGACCTGCATTAACAACCACCTGGAATTCTAGTTTCAGGGGATCTGAAACCCTTTTCTGGCCTCTGAGGACATTACACACACACAGGTGAACTTACATACATACAGGCAAAACACTCATACACATAAAATAAACATAAATAAATAAAAATAATTGTAAAAAATTCATTATTATTAAAATATAGATCTATTTTATTCCAACCCTTCTGATTCTTTGAGTTTAGTTAATTAACTGTCTAGAAGTTGTTTTACATATATAGTTTGTGGTAGGTATATAATGCTAATCTTACACAGATTAAGTGCCATGTCAACTATCAATATTACATCTATCTCTACTCTGCTGAGATGAGGACATAAAGTAAATTTCCTTTTTCAGTCCATGGATGAAACCACTTGTAATTCTGTTACCAAATGTTTGACTAATTCTAACTCTTTCACTTTGTATTGATTTCTTTTTGCTTAAAAATTATCCAATGTACAGTAGTACAAGATTTGGCTAAGATAAATTTCAGATGCAAGATTCTGTAACATGCTCTATCCAGGGATGAACTAAATAGCACAAACTTTGCTCATGCAATAACAGTTTCTCTGTTTCATTTCTTATAGACACAAAATGGGGAAATAGATGACATGCACCATGAGCAAATAGGATGAGGATAAGAGAGTGTTTGTGAACACTTAAAAGATCCTAGCACGTAGCCTTAATTCTTATAATATTTATTAGAGGTTTTCTCTTTTTAATTTTTTTATTAAGCTTTTTAAATTCTGTACAACAGTTCTTAATCAAATTTAGACACCCTCCCCCATTTATGCCCCATCTCCCACCAAATCTCATGTATTCTTGCCATACATGTTAAGTCCCATCTAGTCAAGCATTTGTGCCCAAATGTCCTTCACTGTACATTCATCTTCTGGAGTCTAGTCAGCCCATTTAGAGATGATATGTAAGGCATACTCCCCCTCACCGGTAGCAATCAGTCTCCAATGGTTCTCAGTATAGGCAGGACCTGCCACCCATTGCTCTTCTCTCCTCTGGGCCCTTGTTTAATTGAGTTGGCATGGGTTCTATGCTCGATGCCACCATCACCCCAAGTTCACATGTGCAGGCTCCAGTGGCCTGAAAACTTCTGCTTCCCTGTGTTCCTGAACCAGTCCTGGCTCTTACAATCTTCTGCCCCTAAGCAGGAATACATCTCTGAGTTGTGGGTGAGTGAAGTTCAATACAGGAGTGCTGTCCAAGAATACACACTCTGTAGTCTCTTATTCTTTAAAACTTGACCAGTTGTGGCCTTCTGTGTGCATCGCAGTCTGTGTACAAAAAAAGCTTTACTGGTGAGAGTTGAGGGATGCATTCTTTTCATGGAAATAAAGTATATCTCCACTTATTTAGCTATTTAGTAAATTGTTGACATTTACTTCATATATAGGCCTTGTACTTTTGTTCATTTTATCTTTTGTGCTGTTTGTTTTTAGCTTTGTGAGACAGGCTCTCATGTGGTCCAGGCTTGCTTTGAGCTATGTTGTATATAATAGATGGTCTCAAATCTACTGATTCTCCGGCCTCTATCCCAGTGCTGAGATTACAGTTGTGCACCATCATGCCCAACTGATGTACTGCTAAGAATCTAACCCATGGCTTCATGCATGGCTGCCAAGGACACTCTACAGAGTGAGTTATATCAGTATTCCATATATTATCATTTTATTATCCACTTATTTCCTAATCTTCCGTGCTATATATTGTTATGATACAGAACTGTTGGTGTGCTTGCCTTATACAGAACTATGCATCTCTCTATTTGGCTTTAATGTTTTGCTCCTATAGTGTTAAATGTGGTTCCATATTCTAGGTATACATCAGAATATTTTTCTTTCTTCTTTAGAACATGTAGACATGATTTTTCTTTTCCTTTTTTATTTCATTGTCTAAAGAATATATAATGTGTTGAATTACAGCAGAGGATAGAGGCATTCTCTTTTTTAACATATTCTCCCTCTTTTAAAAGTTCTAAGAAGCATGTTGTCACATAGTGAATACAAAGTTCATGAACAGTACTGAATAATAGGAGTTTAATTTTAATGATTGTGCCTCTTGTGCACACTAGAACTTTAAAAATATACTTCCAAGTAATTAAACAAAATATCACATAAAATTTCAAGTATTTTTCACAAAATATTAGCCAGATACATGTTTATTGTAGAAGAGTAAATGAACATATTTAAATGTTTATTTATTCTAATGCTCAAAGATAGTCTATTTCAATTATCTTCACTTAATTATTAACTCTATATGTAGTTATTATTATTATTTTTTGTCTTTTTGAGACAGGATCTCCCTGTAGCCCCAGCTGTCCTGGAACTCACTATGTATACCAGGCTGGCCTTGAACTCATAGAAATCTGCCTGCCTCTGCCTCCCAAGTGCTGGGACTACAGGCCTGTGCCACCATGCCCGGCCAATTATTTTAAATATCATTTCTCATATTCTACATAGAAGTAATTTTTGATGTTTTCATTCTTTACTAAAATGTAAGTAAGCATTTTAAAAATAGCTGAAGTTTTGTCAACATTACTATTACTATCTGAATTCTATTCCTTTAAGTTAGCTCAATGTCTCTGTAATACCACTTTGAAATTGTTTCCATATTTAAGAAAAAATAAAAGATGATTGTTTTTCATAAAATTTCTATATCCGTGGTTATCTTCCTGAGATTGCTCTTGAGAAGTGCGGTTACCAAATCAAAGGGAATGATTGCCTTAACACTTAATATATTTTCCCAAAGTTCTTTGTACAAGAACTTCTTCATGCTCATCAGTGTGTGTAAGAATACCAATCGCATTGCACATATTTCAAATTGAGAATTTTTATTTTAATTGTCAACTTAATAGAAGCAATAGTTCTAGATAGAATCATCTTTTTATGTAGTGATGGCATCCTTAATTATTCCATTTGCTACCAATATGCACTTACCAATCTGTGTTCATAGTCTGTGTCTGGGGATTAAGCTTTAAAGAAGTTCATATTTATTAAATGATTTGAAGACTAGATACATCACCCCTTTGTGAAATCAGTGGCAATTTTCTTTTCATCCTTTCTTTTTCTTGTTCTTTTTCTTTTTCTTTTTGCTTACTCATTAAATCATGATCCTATTTTGTATTTTGGGAAAAATTTGTCTTAAATTGCTTTTCAACATGATCAGTTTGTCTGCATAAACTGCTTATTTTGGGCTACCTCAGTCGGAGGTCTGAGGCTCTGGATGTGATCCCCAGCACCACATAAATGGAACACGGTGTAACACTGGCGAGGTAGACAGAGAAGAGTCAAAAGTTCAAGGTTGTCCTCAGCTACACAGCAAGTTTAAGTTTATCCTGTGTTACATGAGAGTTTTCTCAAAACACTCATACACACACACACACACACACACACACACACACACACAC
>NW_008355272.1:9508097-9529095 GCF_000622305.1 Nannospalax galili
TGTGTAAATCATGATTGCAAAATTATATGAAATAATCACATTTGTTTAAAAGTATGCTTACGGGTCATATATAGTTTTTAAATGTAGTAAAGAATATAAAAATCTACTTGGTATTTTGAGGCATTGGAATCACAAATTATATTTTTATTAATTTTTTATGCGCTGTATTCCTTTTTCACGTACAATGGACATAAATCACTTTTGTCCAAATTTTAAACAAATTGTTCCTAAGTGTTCTGCTTCCAGTGTAAAAAAATGTGAGTTTTTGGTGGACTACCCCCTCAGTGGTAAGACAGAGCTTCTGTGGAAAACACAAAATGCAGAAGACTTGAGACAGTGAAAAGAGAGTGGTGTACTTGGAAATGAACTAAAAACCTTGAAGGGATGTACCCAAGGGGTTTCTGTGTTTGTGGGCTTGACTTCCACTAAGTTACAGTGATGGTGTGGGGTGGAGGAATTGAATCACAAATCTGCCATATCTCTAACCGAAGAAGAGAGAACTGGGGAAACCAGGACTGTGGGAGGCAATGGGAAAGACATGGAAAGTCCTAGAAGGGCCACTGAACAGCACATAGGTGGGGAAGACATCATAAAGGACAATTGCAAACGAATATCCAATGAGATTGAGCTGCTTCCACAGACAGACAAGAAATGATCAACACTGGGTAAACATGCTACCTTCGTTGTGAAACAAAAGCAGCAAAACTCTTAAGAGATTCACTAAAGAAGAAAATGAAAAGGGAAGAGGACAAAAGGCACAAGCCATCCTAGTATGCTTAAAGACTTATGAAGCTGGGCATGGTGGCACACATCTTTAATCCTAGCACTTGGGAGGCAAAGACAGGCAGATCTCAGCCTGGTCTACATAGCAAGCTCCAGGCCAGCTGGAGCTACAGGGAGATCATTTCTCAAAAAAGATCTCCCCTAAAAAAAATGGCTGATCCTCCTGGAACAGGGACCTCTGGCTGACTAGATTTACCAGAAGGGCAGATAGGGGGGAATGGATGGGGGTGCTGACAGCACAGTGGACAGTGGCAGGGATAGCAAAGTATGGAGGCTCTAGTGGGAGAGGAAGGCTGTCTACCTGTCGAGTTTGTATTCATGCTCAGATGCCGAGGAGCTCAGAAGGTGGGTGACTGTGACTAGTGATAGTCATGTATATAGAGATTGGAAATGCATGTGAAAACGTCTCAATGTCAATTGCCTTGGAATGAATTTTTCTGTATGAAACTGTGTGTTTTGACAACGAAGTGGAGATCTTTTTTAAACGTTGGAACCTCATTTAATTTTATGTCTTATAGAGTTTATAATGAGTAAAAGATTATATAAGCGTAATAATTCATCTGTAAACCTAGAAATGTACAGCCAATTTTGAAAGAGATGTACCCTAGCTCAGAAAAATGTTATTGAATAGGTTAATGCTGTTGTAATGAAATGCTTCTTTTAACTAAAATAAATAAAAATAAAAAAAGACTTCATATGAATTCTGAAGCTTAGAGCATGGAGAATACACAGTCCAGAGTTAACAAAAGCAAAATTTGATTCCTTGAAGGCCAACAAACACTTAACTAGATTGAGGAAGGGTGAAGATGACACAAAATACTAAGATCAGGAGTGAGAGTAGGGCTATCATCACAAAAGCAGCTGTTTTCAAAACTGCACAATAATAATATGATATTGTCTCAGCGAACTGGACAACAGTTGAAGCCTCGTTGAAAAATATAACAAATCTGACATATGATGAATAGAAAGTCTGGATAGCCATAGACCTGTAGAAGAAATTTAAATTTCCACCAAAATTGTTCCTACTAAGAACCCCTGGCTCAGATGTTTTCAGTTGTGAATTCTATTAATACCATATACTCAGGAAAACATAACCAATATTATATAGACTATTTCAGAACAAAAGATGGGAAAACAAGTCTCATTTTAAAAAATTCTTTGACCCTTTTCTGCCTAGCCCTGCGTCTCACCAAGAAGCCTCTCCTCTCCATACCGCCATCGCATTGTGAGAGTTCTGATAGCTGGGACCCATGCAGCAAGGTACTGGCAGTCATAGGTGGTCCTCAACATGACTTCCTTCAACATCCACACAATCATGGGTTTTCCTGTCATTCCTTACCAAACTCAGGGACTGCAATCCCAACCTCTGGTTATTAATCCAAAAGGGGTAAGATACTTTAGACCAGAAACCCCTTAGTAATAGAAAAACCAAAAGTTTCAGCTCTTAGCTAGAACTCAGCAGCAAGGTCAATAATTGACTTTATTTTCAATACGGCTGAAAGCACAGCAGGAAGACAGCAAGACAGGAGAACAAATTCTTCAAAAGCTTCCCCTCCATGACTCCTGGTATTCCAGATGTGAGTATACGAGGCCTGGATATAGCAAGACAGGGGCACCTTGAAAGAGTTTAGATGGACAAACGATCTGGTAAAAGCCAACATTCTTAAATAGGCCCTGATGTAAGCAAAATACTAAAATAGACCTGCCTTCTGATAGATCTCAAGTTTATCAACCTGATCAACTCACGTTCTGTTCATGCTTCAACTCTGCTACTCTAGTAAAATACTCACAAAAGGCATATAGCCTCCTTTTCACTCTGGAAAATAACAGCTGTTTCTTTACAGAGGGGAGGAGGATTGTGTAACTTTCTGCATATTGAATACTTCACAGCACACATACAAAAAAGTCATTCCTCAGTAATGGTAAAGTTTTTAACTGAATTTTTGCAATCTTTGTAGCCCATTGACAATGATCTGGGCCCTGCCATCAACAAGGCAACAATGGAAGGGAGTCAAGGAAGACTTCATACCATACTGCTTCTTAAGAATTGCTCGAGTGTTCCTCTTAAATGCTGGTGCTGAATAAAATAGTGATAATTGTTCCATGGCTGTTGGGAAACCCTGCTGTTAGGGTTGTAGTTTCTCCATGTCCGGATAGCCCTGAGGGGCTTGGCGCCAAACGGAAAAACTCCCCTTTCCAGCAGGGGGCCTCCTGCTCTCTTCCTGGCTCACCTTGAAGTGCCGCCAAACACAGATGTCTTATCTGAAACATGACCTCTGGCATAGTTACCTGGAGTAAAAACTACTCCCAGGTTTTTTCTATATGATAATCAGGCATTGTCTGATAGTCTGGAAGATAGGAGCCCACTGCCACATGTAAATAAAGCATACTATGACCACCTATCAGCTGAGGCTTTTGCTACTGCCTCCACACTATAAATTCTCTAGTTTTCCCACTAATAAACGGAGCTGTTTTTCACTGTGCCTGGAGCTGTGTCATTGCTGTTTCACTGCACCTGGGACCAGCCTGTGATCAGTTTCCCCGCAAGAGCTGTCTTCTGTCAGCGCCCATTGGCCGTTCTGACCCCGTTCGCCGCTTCTGCTCTCCCTGCCCTCATGGGCTGGTGGCCAATGACCTGCGAAGAAAGGGAGAGCCCCCCACAGCTGGCCCGAGCTGCCCTGCACATGGTGATTTGTACTTCAGCAAAAATTAGTAGAAACAGACAGAAGATCATGTGTTATTACTTCTTGAACCTCTGAATGAATTTTTATTGAGGATTTAAAAGGAGATGGCATGGCTTGGCCTGAGGATAAGACAGTGCATCTACCAACATGCAGAAAGATGGCTGGAAGGTCAGGAGATGGCAGGAAGGGATGATTCAGGCCATACAGAATAGTCAAAATGGCATGAGCGTGGTCAAGTGAGAAAGGCAAAATATAATAATGCCAGTTCTGCATAGGGAGTGGCCTGTCATGCTGGAATCAACTAACTTAGAGTCAATACATTAGCTAAATATTGCAAGAAGAACCTTTACTGGTAAGAGTTGAGAGACATTAATTTATAGGTAAAAAGATAAGTCATTATGAGTCAGTTTAATACTATGCCTATTTAACCGAATGATAGTCATATGTTCTCTGCTATGGCCTGCACCATTTGCAGCCACAGGTTCTTGTCCCTGACAACAATATCAAGTATGGACTCCATCTTCTGAAGCAGGCCTCACATTCAATTAGAGGGTGTTTGGTTACTCCATTAACTATAACACCACTACTGCATCAGTGGTCATATTTTGCCAAGCTAATTGTTATTGCAGCTCACAGGTTTCATAGCTGGGTTGTGATTTCCTTTCTCTATCAGTAACATGTATAGCATCTTCTAGTACTATGGAAGCTAGATAGAAAGATCAAGCTTCAGGGTCAGTACTAGCTTGACTTTTCCTTATTTGTTCTGCAACTCAGGTACGTAGTATCTTCAGCAATAGGGTCTTACTTTCAAGTTCTGATGAGTAACCAAGTGCAGTGGCAATAGCTAGTACTATTTGAGGATCTCTATGGTCAACATCTCCAAAAGAGGGAGTCCATTCCTGGAACTGTGATTTTCATTTCCTAGCTCATGGTGTCTATTGGGGCTACTGAACAGCTCTTATAGGCAATTACATCTAAACTCTTCATATTATATATGTATATATTGAAAGAAGATTCTATAGTAGGTTTCTACATGATGCTTTCAAAGGCCTTTAGTGTAAGTTATCCCTCTTGCAGCAGACAGCAATTAATACAGAGATCCAAAATTGGTCAGCATGAAGACAGTAAGAGTCTGCAGAGTAATCATCCCTAAATGGGACACCTGTGTTGCATCCTCTGTTCCAAAGGCTCAAGGATAATTGTGAAAGAGGAGGCAGAAAAATTGTAAGTGCTGAGGTGGTAGATAAAACAAGGACACTGATTTTTCTGGACATCACAGTGTAGTTGCACATATAAACCTACATCCCTTATGACAGCATACACAAGACCTATGCAAACCCAAACCAGATAAAGGCCCAGCATGAATGGGGAGATAGGGAGGAAGCCCAAGCCCTAGCTGAGGTTCTATTGGCAACTGATAGATGTTTGGAAAGGGAGAATTAATTTTTCTTACCCATGTGATGCCTGCTAGGTTGACCAGACTCCAAGGAATAGATCCATACCCAAGAGCATTTGGGAGATGCTGATTAGACTTGATAGGCCTCTAAAAATATACATGCAATAATGTAATACATGAAGTCAGGGAGGAAGTAGTAGAGGTGGTGGAAGGGTATCTGAATATGATCAAAATACAATGTATGAAATTCTAGAAAATAAAAATATTGAAAATATTAATTAAATGCATTGTGTCTGTATGAAAATGTGCAAGCTCCCCCCATGATTATTCCATATGCAATATAATATGGTAACTATAATTTAGCACTTACATTACATTATATATCACAAGAAATCTAGATAAGATTGAATGCATTGAGTGTCTTACATGCTAAGTACTATACCATTTTGCATAACACCTCTGATTGGTGGGTGATAAAGATAACAATGCCAAGTTTCTTTTTGGCAACTTGAAAACCATTTTTGATGAAACCAAAGGCTTTTGGCTTCATCTGCATGGGTGTCTGATAGGTCATCATTTGAAGTCAGAGGATCATGTCAGTGTCACCATTTTATGAATATGCACCTCAGGAGGAAACATGAAGACTCCTCAGGACTGTGAAGATTGCTAGACAACAATGCCGGTCACTCTTCATGTGCCTTTGTTCTCTGGGATTATCATTAAGCTTTATTGTAGGCTGTTGGATTTGAGATTAGGGCCTCCAATCTTTAATTTCTTGCAAATAAACTCTTTCACTTTTGCAATACTTATTTTATTGACTGGTATACTGTGCGACAAAGTCAACTGGTTTGACAACAAAAATCTAAGATGAAGAGCAACTAGGAAAGGAAGAGGGTAAGAAGGAAAAAGAAATGAGTGGAGTTGCTGCATGTTCTTATTGCTCACCGGTGGTTATTAGCTCTTCCTATTATTTGATTACTTGTTCATATTTATGAAAGGTAGGAATCTCTTTTCCATGAATTAATCACTTCCTGTGTCCTTGGTCTGCTGAAGAGCAGGCCTGGCTCTAATCCATGCTGTTGTCTCTGCTTCAAGTCTGCTTCTGGAGTTGCTGATAATATGGCAGCTTCAGCTCAGAACCACCAGAATACCTATGTAAAAGACTAATCCCTTTACTGAACCATGTTAATGTCAGAAATTTTGCATTAGTCTGAAATTTTGCTCTGATCACTGTCAAATGCTTTTTAGTATGATTCTCTGCAGACACCAGTCCTCCTTTTGAGCAGAAGTTATTCTTTCTCTTGAACCAGTATGAACATAGAGGACAACCTCAGCATCTGGATACCCTTGAACAGCCATCCTGCAGTAATGTCACATTGTTCAACAGGACTAAAAACAAAATACTCAATAAAATAGCGAGCCAGCTTGACCAGTGTGTTTTACGATCATGTTGGTAGTATAATGAGTTCTCAAGTGGGTGCTTTGTTCACTAAGGAAATGTTGTGAGTCATTAGTCCAAGATGCCTGTTCACTCTGAACCTGTTGAATGACCTTCAGTGTTGTACGTACAGGTCTGACTCACTGTGTACAATACTTCTGCAGTTCCAGAATCAAAAACAGTTATCAGTGAAAATATGTTTTCATAGCATATAGAAGCTTTCCCAAACAGCCTTCATCAGTTTGACTCTGCTTCTCAACTAGGTCCCAAGTCCAGTGGTATAGAGGCAGGTACAAATATGTTGGTGACTTAGATGCCAGGAACCACATTCAGGCCTTGAACCAACCCTCTAAGGAAGTGAATTTGTACCATAAAGTTGAATGCTATTTTCTCTTTGGTGAAAAGGGTTTATTATAGCAACAAATGGAAATCACCTGCTTAGCATTTAATAAGCACAGGTTAACTCTCACCAGAACAGAAAGAACACAAAGTCTTAAGCTACACTGGTCTATTTCCAAAGGCTGCAGATCACTCAGGAGGGCAAATCATGTGCACAGCTTCATCAGGAGTTGAGACAAGTGGTGTTAGAGACTAGAAGTCTTAGAGATGCAGCCACTGCTGCTTCCCTTCTCCTGAACACACCATTAGGAGGAAAAGCAATGCAAGCTTAATGTCAATGGCTATTTCACAACCTTGTGCAATAAGACAGAATGTAAATTTCAATTGCACAGCCTGTTTTGGTTGAAAAGAACAGAGCCACTGAGGAAACGCCTATAAAATTAGCAACTAGTGTCCAGACCAGCATGCAGTGACTCCCTAGGCATCAGCATTTATGTCTGCTCTGAAGACAGTCTTTCTATGTATGTAAATATAAAAGGATAATTATTCCAAGGAAAAAATGGAGCAGGTATTGTTTATTGCAAGGATGGGTAAATGTTGGGTTTTCAAAGTACAGAGCAGTCAGGCAGCAGGAAGTCACTTCAAAGAGGGACAGAGGGAGAAATGTGAGGCGTGACCACTCCAAAACCCTTCCATACCTAGAACCACCAGCAGCAATTGGGACTCAGGCAGCCAGGGAGTTGCTTGAGTTTATTTATGGAATTTCTCCTCCGCCCTTCTTTAAATATCCACAAAGGGGAGGCACTAGCATTGAATGGCTCCATCAGCCACATGTAGAATGAAGTGTGCCTAACAGCAGTCCTTAAACATTTCTGCCACCACTGAGCTGGTCTGTGTTGCTACACATTTGGCAGTACAAGCTCCCTGAGTTCCAGGCCACCATGTAGATGAAAAGGGAGTGGAGGGGGCAGGCTGGCTAATTGGAAAGTGGAAGCACTTTACAAACACCATTACATGAAATTTGAGAAGTATAACAGGGCAGGAACCAGGCAGCACCTGATGTCAGAAGTAATTGCATTATATGCTGGCATGTTCCTTTCACAAGGGAGCTTCAGGAGTCTGCAGCAGTTGCCTAGCAGGGGCAGGAGCGCAGCCAGGAGCCACATGGACCCATCCCGAGCACTCACATTTGTTAACACAGGGTACGTTATACCTTTACCCTTGAGCTTACAGGGCTAAGACTAGGGATGTGGACCATTAGCTGTTGCTTTAACCAAGTCTGGTTAAAAGATGAAAACTGAATTCCAAAAGCATATTGTTCTACCGTGCTTTTAAGAAATTATTTAAAAAGCAGAAACTAATGAGGAAGGGAGAGAGGGGAAGCAGGAAAAGCAAAAAGAAAGATGAATGAATTTTGTAGATAGCAAGTTCGCTTTGCTTTTTTCTTTTATTAGTTGATCCCATTTTCTGTAAGAAGTGGTACTAGCCATAACTGTCCCCTTCCCCCATTTTTATTATTTTTATGCACAGGCTTGAGAAATCAAGACAGACTTCCTCAGTAAGAAATTAATGATATTCTCAGGGAACATTGACCCTGGAGTGCCCTAATACTGCATTTATTTCAAATCCTAATATAATATAAGAATGGCCTTGTTTATTCAGGGTTATTTACTGGAAAATTAGCATTCAGTCAAAAATTATATTTACAGAGGCAATTATGGGACACAGGAGGAAAACAAATGAGATGAGCTCTTTATCCAGCCTCTGTTAGTGACACTCCTGGTCTGTGACAGACATCCTGCTGTAAGCAAACAAGAGTCAAAAAGTAATTTTGAATATAAATCAAATTTTACACAAAGAATAAGTTGTGCAATATAGTTTCCTGGTCCTAATGGTCTCCTCAGTGGTATCCTGGAAAGGTTGTGAAGTAGCACAAATTCTAGGCAGAGTTTTTCTACTACCTCTGAGACATGCGGTTAAATTGAAGTCCATTTCACTGAATGCAGTTAACAGTGTGGCTAGAAGATGAGAGGTGTGTGAGTGGTGCATTCAACTCTTCGATCCTATTTGCAGTACATGTAAGTTGTTGACATGAAGCACATGATGTAACCTCCCTGAGATTCTTCATCTGAAGAAGGTGGACAGTAACATGAATTTTGTGAAGTTAGAAGGACCAGAGGACAGATGCAGAAGGCGCTGAGCACAGTGCCCTGAAAACTGTCAACAGTCAGCTATGTGTTTGAATTAACAGAGTTAGGAAGTAGGAGGAAACTGTGAATATCTTCTGGTTTTTAAGTAGATAAATGGAACTTGATGAAGTCTATTAGAGCATTCTTCCAAGCCTCAAGCAACAGATACACTTGACAGAAAGTAGCTTTCATTTGCCTCCAGATAGTGTAAATCCCATCAACAGACATGAGACTTCCCCCACATTGGATCTGTTTGCCTGCTTATCCCCAGGGACAGAATATATACGTAATTCGATGCGTCTGTTACTGTTGTAATTGGGAAGCAGGAAAGGCATCCTTGTGTAGTAAGAGCTGAGACGCTCTGCAATGTCAATGAGGCAGGATCAGAATGACATTTCCAGCATAATGTTAGCCAATTAGATGTTGGAAATATGTATGCACCATTCCGAACCACCTGTCATGTCCCTGGGTTCCTAATGGGGAAGAGGAGGAGGTCACCAAAAAGAAAAGCAAAAATCATGAAAAATGAGACAATAAAGGCGAGATTGACTGTGACTAGCAGCACTGGGGAAGGAAGTCCGGGCTAACACAACGACAGAACAGCTTTGCAGAGAATGAGCAGAGCTGCCCTGGTTGCCCAGCCTAGCAGAAGGGTTCCAGATTTCAGAGAGAATTTCAGTGATGTCATGCTGACGCTTAATGAAGGAATGCCACAAATCATTTCAGAGGCAACAAGAGGTGCTAACTAGCCCCTTCCGCCCTGCCACCAAAACAGACAGAAAAAAGAAAAAGAAAAAAAACAATACCTGTGTTCTCCCAATGAGGGTTTTCAAAAATGAATTATGTCATTAAGTGCCAAGAAGAAAATTAGCTATGAGCTTTTAAATTTAAAATGATCCCCTTTTTAATTGTAAAACAGTGGCACTTAACTGCTATTGATCCTGCAGAGACGCATTAGGGAACAGGGTCACCATAACTGTTAATATTCACAGCTTAGTGAAAGAGCATCAAAGGACATTTTAATGTCACAGACTTTCTCAGGGAGTTTTTAAAGAAGGTTTGAATCAGCCAGCCTATGAATGAAAAGGACATGAGGTAGACAAACGTAGAAACAAATGTGATAGCAATTTTCTGCTAATCAAATCATAACTCAAGATTGATTTTTTTGGCAAAAGTTTATGTTATATAGATTTCCAAGGCTGGTCGACATTTAAAAGTCAGAGTATATATTTCCTATAGACTGGGACTTTCTTAGCTGATCATCCAATAGGCAATTTTTTTGTTTGTTTTTGAGCACACAAGTGTAAGAGAGCCTCCCTTTTGGGGAAGTCCATTCGGCTTATGTGCACTTCAGCATGAGGAATGTGAAATGTCACAGGTGTTTTTTCTTTATTTCTCTCTGCAAAGTCTGTCCTATGCTTTTGAAAATTTTTATTCAATAAGGCAATCAACTGAGGTGAGTGTTCAGTTTTTTTAAGGTAAGAGTTACATTTTTAGGACATGTTCAATGGTGATTTCTCCCTTCGCTAAGATTTGTAGCTCACTGGAAGCCTCCAGAACTTCACCTTATGAGGATGAGATAAGTGTTAGCCCTGAAGTCCAAGCTCTATTTCAGAACTCTCTGTTAGAGTCAAAGAAACATGTTTAAAAGAGGTAAATGTTGATTATTTTGAACTTGAATTCCTGTGTTCATTTGTATTTCTAACTGATCAATGTGTATTGCTTTTGATACTGACTCTTGCTAAAATAGTTTTAACACTATATTAGTACTTAGTTCAAATATATATCGTAATTATCTACATTTTTTTAATTTGAAAAAGCTTTTTTTAGGGTGTAACTTTTTAGGCAAATAAAATCTTATAGGAATTTAAAAAATTAAGGGAAATTAACCCAAGAGAATAAATGGTTTCTCTGAGTAACTCGTTTTTATTGTTCAAAAGAGAGCATTTCTTTGTGTGTGGCATTGCGATGCTGGAGCACTTTCAGGAGCACCTGGAAACAATTTGAAAGCTGCAGGTCTGCACAATGTAACCAGACCTATACACATATTGATGCGGATTCTCCTGGATATTGAGGTGGGAACTGAGGAACCTTTCCATCCAGGATGTTCAGGAGTCCAAACCTGAGAAGGAGGCAGAAAAGGACACAGGACACACTGACATGATGACCTGGAATAGTTCTGAGCAGAGAGGATGATCCCCCTCTGATCTTGAGAGGTTAGAAAGGAGTACCCGAGGACACATTTCAGGGGCCGGAACTCTGCAGATGAACCATAATTGGCCATATGAAGACAATAACCTTAGGACATTTCAGACAGGGGAAAAATAAGTCTGAGGGCAGGACTGCAAAGATGTAAGGCTATGTGAAAACCAGAGCTTGGACTAGGACCAAGCCATGGGTTATTTTTACTAAGAATTTCCTCATTTCCCTCATACAAAGAAGCTCATTAGGATGTGGCCCCTTATACAGTACCTTGAAGTCTAACTGAGACATAACAGTGAGGACTGGTTAGAACCAAAAGTCTCCAATGCCTAGCATGTTGAACAGGATCAAGTCCTGATATGTGGGGTGCCAGATATGATTACAACATAAACCTGAAGTTCCAGACAAAAGGAAAATATTTGCAACTGCACATGACTAGATGCCAAGACAAGGCCAAGCCCATTCCTTCTGCCACACTACTTAAAAATCCTCATCACCAGTCAACTGAAGAGAACTTTAACCAGAGTTTTCTTACCTCTTTTTCAAAAACAAAAATCTATTTTTACAAAAAGCAGGTGCCATGCTTTACCTCCTATGAGTGTTGCGCATCAAGCCTTTGCTCAGTATCATGAGTGAGCAGGTGAACAGCAGAAAGCCAGCAAGGAAGACAGAAACCACCTTATAGAGATGCATGGGGATTTGGTCCTTTAAAGTGACTGGGGAAACCATGAAGAATCCCCAGGTGAAAAATGATGTGATCAATTTATTATGAGTCTTACCGAAGTGATTCCTCCATGCCTATACCATGCTTTAGAACAAACCAAAGGGATCGATGGATTCAGGGCAGAGAACACACCTGAATGGCATTGTGACAATTCAGGCACTGAAGGAAGGATAAAGCCTTGGGCCAAAAAAAAAAAAAAAAAAAAAAAAAAAGGAATGGGAAGTTAACTAGAAGAGAAAAGGAAGGGGGAGTGATGGCAGAGTATTCTGGAATTCAGGTTTGGATGACCAAGTGAATTGTCTACCATACTGCCATTGACTATCATTAGGTTTACTGAACAATTCAGCCATGAAATATCAGGGAAAGAGATTAGGATGCATGATAAAGAGTCTCAGTTGGGCCATCTATATAGGTCTGGAGTTGAGAATGGAGGTCTAGCAAGATTTTTCTGAAACCGTTCCTAACTTTACAAGTTATAGGAAGGGATTCTAGGCCATTGGAGCTCTCTGAAATTCTTGTGAAATTATGTGTTCTTATATACACACTAACATGGTAAACTTGATTATACAGAATAGATTACTCAGGAGAATCAATAACCCTAAGATGAATCAGCAAACTCTGACTATATTCAGCATTTAAGAACTTGATGTCAGATTAGCATAAAAGACCTCTACAATTTTAGTCTACTTCAGTACATGAATATATGCTTTTTTAAATACTGCTTTCACTCTTCTCTGAGACATTAAAGAGCTATAACATTGCTCAAGGAATCTGTGGTACTCCTTGCTACCAAAATATTCCCCCCGTTTCCACTTATCCTGGTTTTACTATACTTAAAGAATTAAATCATAAAGTTTATATTATATTCTTTTACCAACTCAAATGTCCTTTTCTCTCTTCTGAATGTCACCAAATGCTCTTGTTACTGGATTCTAATTGACGCTTACACAGGCAGGGCATGGAATGACATAATTTCTCAGAAATATCAAACATATACACATATATACATATATATGTGCACACACATATGTCAGACCTTGAGAAAGCTCTTGATATGGCATTTTGTATGTTTCTATATTTATGTAAATGTATGCATGTATTTGTATATATATGTATGTATATGCTCCTACCAACTGCAGCATGCACTAGAGACTGAATACCTATGTTACATCTTGCATTATAATTTTAGGCACCTAATGGAAGAGGATGAAGGGAAATAAAGCCAGCACAGTAGGAAGTGTGCCAAGACCAATATATGAAATTTAAGTACCAGTATTTTCTCATTCACATTTAACTTGCCCGTTCCATAAACAGCATGATTTTTATGAAAATTAAATGGTATAATGTCTGTAAATACATTTTCAAAAGTTGAAGAGAGTTCATATTAATGAAATATTCTAGATATTCATCTGAAATAGATTTATAGTAAATGATGCTATAAAGTTAAAGAACTAAAATGGCATATTTATAGACTGCCAAATATTCTGGAATAAGAAAAATTTGCTACTTGAAGATATTTTTGTAGTTTAGAGTTTTATACAACAGTTTATATTAGAAATTCTATCAAATATTCAACAGAATACTTATTTTGGCACATCAATAACTGAAAGTTTTCTTTAGTTGATAAACAGAATACTCTAGTACATGTAATAGTACATTAAAGAGAGTAGACCAAAATCTTTATTTTGTGTATCTTTATGCACAATTCTAGTCCATGGAACCATATCTCTTGATTCTTTTTATGTATGCAAAGTAATTTTTCACATATATGTAGAAATCAAATCACTGCTGAGGACTTTTAAAACGTGCCATGATGAGGAGGGTCGTGAACAGTGCAGAGTGAAACAGGCAGTGCTTTAGAATGCATTTTTAAGACAGGTTAGATAGATCATAGAAGCAGATTCAAAGAAATCTTGTTCCATGTGGATTAGTGAAGCCTAGTCTGAACGTTATGAGGTAGATGGATGAGCCAATTGAAAAACTATTTTACAACTGTCTTCCAGTCATAAATCTCACATCCACAAGCATCTCTATTCCTTCCTTCTCATCATCAAGACACACACATTCTGAGGGAGGGAACACCTTAGAAAAAAGGGAAAAAGTACAAATACAAAATTTCTTTTGATGGAAATATTATTTAAAATCAGGGGACAAAACAAAAGTGATTTGAGACCAGCAAATCGGGTTCATTTTCAGAAGTACCTGAGGGCTGTTTGTTCAAGATGCTTATGAAACAATGTTTCTTGATATAGGTTGGAGTCCTCCTCACTGGAAGAGGCTGCAGCTCCAGGTACATGCAGCACTCACCGGGTCATGCAGGAAGGGGGCAAGAAATTCAAGCTTCATGGGTTTTGCAGGAAATTTACCACTGCCATGGAGATTCCACAGTGAGCCTTTTGCTGGTTACTTTCGAAAGTTCTACATTAAGTTCATTCCATGCAAGAGGCCCAAGCAATGTTCTGTGAAAAAAAACATGTGCACCTTTGCAATCCCTGGTTTGCAATAAGAAGTGTCTTACAGAATGGGCTTTGGGCTTCTGATTCTTCACTGCATGCCTCACAGTCCCTGGAGAGCAAATCCCCCAAGCTTGACACTCCATGTCTGGGTGTTTGAAACACCTGTGTACAGGTTCAGGAAGGTGTGTTTCAGAACTCACTGATCAGTTCTCATGGTGCCACGATCACAGATTAAATTTCCCCAAAGTCTGACAGTTCAGAGTTGTCTCCTAGTCACAGATGACAGATTTGGGCCAACTCACAGAGCTTCAAGTGTGAGGCTAGGAGTTGACTGACCCCAACGCACTGCTGATGAGAGTCAGGAAGTCCTAACACCTCTCTGTCTGTTCTGACAGGTCAATAACATTGAATTTGCACCTCAGGAGTAGAACAGTGTTTAAAAAATAATCAATTCGCTTCAGTAGTTGACAACCAAGAGAGTCGAAAAGTGTGATAAGGGTGTGAATTGTCCATTCCAGCCTTGCAGACAGGAAAGCTGAGGTTCAGAAAGCCACCATGCACAGGTGGCATGGGAGGTGGTGTACAGGAGACAGGAGGCAGGAGGCAGGGGTCATACAGGACATCTACAGTGAAGGAGTCAGATGAGGGTTGGGTTTCTTGGTATGTATTTATACTAAAAGGAAGTACTTTGTTATATCTGAAATTAATATTTAACTCAAGGTTTAATGTTTTGTTTGCTTTATCTGGCAGCATTGTGTAAACCCAAATTTAAAATTAAAAAAAAAAAAGAAGGGAGAGCCTAAATTAACCAGGGCAGTTCAGTTGCCAAACTAGTTGAAATGAAAATGAAAATAAATGTTTCACAAATAGATGGTTAATTATCTTTTATAATGATGATAATATGATTCATTTAAAATTAGAAAAGTGCCACCAGGACAGGAGGATATATTTATGGACAAAAAAAAAATGGATAAAATCTGACCCTTATCTTTCACCGTGTGAAAAAGCTGGTTTGAAATAGAACATATACCTAAATATGAAGGCTAAACTCTAAAGCTCTTGAAGGAAAGCAAATAAGAAGATGTTTATGACAGGAAATAGACAAGGATTTCTTAGGATACATAAAAGGAAATATGTATGAGTGAAACAGATACACTGATGTTTGGATCGGAACCCATCAAGGCACAGAGAGAGGTGGCAATTCTGTGTGAGACATTTATTAAGTGCTAATAAAACACATCTGTAAGGATGTAAGGGAAGCAGAAAAGGAAGGGGGAGAAACTAAGCAAACAGTGAGGTCACCCCAAGTCCAGCCCCTGGGACACAAATGACACTTCAGGGTTGTCACAAGTGGATATCAGATGACAGGATTTTGGAAACAGCATATCAGCCAGTCATTTATGTAAGCCATTTTTGAAAAGAACACGACTTCCAAATGATTTCTAGGTGAGATGGCTCCCTTTGGTTGAGGATGTTTCTGTGAAGGTTATCGCCACAGTTTTTGTTAACCAACAAATACAATAACCGAATATGTGAACCATTAAGAAAACAGATCTGGGGTGGGCATAAACAGCATATACTACAATTGTACTTCAATGTTAAATACTCCTTAACATCAAAAGATGTTATGAGGAAATATATTGCACAATATAGGAAGATGTTTTCAGCTCATGAGCCTAACCAAGGACTCACAATCAATACTTATAAGAATTCTACAAATAGGGGCTGGAGAGAAGACTTGATGGTTATGAGATTAAGAGCACTGACTGCTCTCCCAGAGGACTAGGGTTCAATTCCTAGAAGCCATATGGTAGTTAATAACAGCCTAACTTCAGTTCCAGGAATCTGACATCCTCTTCTGGCTTGTCTGGGCATTGAAAGACATGGATGCACTTACATACATGCAGGTATACATACATGCACTCATACACATAAAATTAAAAAACAATAAATAAAAACTTAAAGGAAGTCTAAACATCAGTTGCTTCTGACATAAAAGAGGGGAGATAATTGTAAGAGGGCCATGGGAGAAGTTTACAGGGTGCCAGAAACACATATCTTGAAAGAGGTGATGGGTAACGAGAAGGTACATTTTCTAAAACAATATTAGTATATTTAATCTCTATTTTATATTACAATGAAAATTATGTCATAGTAATTTGTATCACCTTATCTAAGAAATTTCCAAAGCCTAAATTAGTCTCAAGAACATTTGATACCAAGATTCCAAATAAGGTAATTCTCTCTCTCTCTCTCTCTCTCTCTCTCTCTCTCTCTCTCCCCCCCTTTCATGTGTGTGCGTGGCTCTGTGTGTCTGTGTGTCTGTGTCTGTGTGTCTCCTCTCTCCATTCCTGTCATTTACCTTCTTGTCTCTATTTCACATTATTCTGGGTCTAATGGCCTCACAAGGGCATACGAAGTTTGGAGTAAGATCCATGATGCTAAAACGACCCTGTATTCACTGAACTTTTTCTTATATGAGAAGGAACCCAGCACATTGTGATCCCTGTTTCAGTTGAGGATCACAGCTAATTGACAGGTCTGCTCAACTTATTCCTGGCATGCAGAATCTTAGAGTTGAAATTAGTCAAGGCTTCTCTGATCTACAGAAGCAAATGACCAATTTGGGGCTTTCCCACAGCCAGTTTAAGAAAAGAGTCACATATTACTTGCAACTGTTCGTTTATCTGGAAGTTTATTGCTATTTTTATAAAAGACATGATAAGCCTTAAAAAATATCACAGGCTGGGGATTTGAGACAGACACATTATTGATTTTACTCTCTGAAGAGGTCACACTGAGAAAATGGAATCAGGTCTGAGCAGAACAGGTGATGACTTGCACCTTTGTTGCAGAAAGAGTTGAAGCACACAGCTAGCAAGTGATGCTTTGGCGCTCCTGTCCCTCCTTTCACAAATCTGGTTTGACTTCCTCAGGCTTCTCTTCTTGCAAACATTCAATGAATCTTTCCAGAAACCATTCACCCTGCAGTTCCCAAACAACATCATCAGATAATTTTCTCTTTAGACAGTCAACCATCTGGGAACACAGTCCTTTTGGTGCAGTTTTTAAACTTAAAACTAATTTCCTACACTTTCTGTTTATACTCTCTAACTCAGAACTCACCCTTCTTAAGTCCTGTGGCAGTTATTTTAGGGTGCCCCCTTTGATTTAAGAGATGATCATTATGTGGTAAAGCTTATTTATTCCCAGTGCCTCTATAAGCACCAAGCCCAGTTCCCCTCTGTTGAAGGGAAACAGTTATATTTGCTTGGGTTGGAATGCTCTGGCTGCCTCAGAGGTGCCCATGAGACATTATTCAGGAGATTCCAAGTCAGGGGACTAGGGATGGTTGCCCTCAGTATCCAATTTCTGGGGACAGGGTTTAACAAAATGAGAGCGAGTAAGGGAAAATTGTCTCTCTCTTCCAGATCTGGAGTGCCTGTTTTCTCCAACCCTCTTATTTCTGACTTTAAATAAGTAAATATTAAGTGTTTCAATTATTTTAGAGTGTTAGCAAAAACCATTTAACCAAGTAAGAAAGTCCTCTTCCACTTGTAATAGACAAAAGTGGGTTTGGTGAAGTTTTTCTCTAAAAATTTATTATGTTTGAGATTTCCACATTTTCCCTTAATTCAATAGTTTAATAAACACATCAGTAGCCTTCCTCTTTGAACTACAGCAATAGTAGCCTTTGAAGCTGAATCTGAAAAGACACTTCTCTAGGTGGCCATTTTGGAGGAAGGAACACCTTCGGGGCATTCTTGGTTGAGGGTCTCTCCTTTAGATTTTATTTGCATCAGTACAGGCTGGAACCTTCAGTGGCTGGGGTCCTACCATCAGGAGACCTTCCCTGCTGTACTACTAGAGAGTGGGAAGTTTCTCTCCAATGGTGCTAATATATTTAACAATTTACAGCTACTGAGCCCATTCCTTCTCTGCAACTTTAAACTTGCTCAGTGTTTTCTTCAAGAATATGCTTGTAATTTTTTTTTTTTTTTGTCAATTTGGCACAAACTAGAGTCACATAGGAAGAGGGAATCACAACTGAGGAATTTCCTCCAATGAACTGGCCCGTGGCCATGTCTGGGAGGCATTTTTTTTAAATTGATAATTAATATAGGAGGACCCAGCCTACTGTGGGCAGTACTGTCCCTGAGCAGATGGATCTGGGCTGTATAAAAATGTTGCTTAGCAAGCAAGAGTGACCAAGCTAGTAAGCAGCATTCATTCTTCCATGGTCTGTGCTTCAGTTCCTGCCTCCAGGTTCTTTCCTTGACTTCCTTCAAAGACAGGCTGTGCCTTGGGAGTATAGAATAGAAAACCATTTCCTTCCCGTGTTGGTTTTGGTTAGTGTTTTATTATAGCAGTATAAAATAATGAGGACAATGAGAATTAACATTTTTCATACCTTTCTGCTCTTACTGTAGAACTGAGGAAGGGCAGTGTGCAGTAGCTATGCTGTAGGTTGAATGCCATGGATGCTGTTTTAAAATTTCCTCGACTAAACAATTAGTACAATTTTTTGGAATTCTGCCTCACATGTTTTCAGGACATGTGTAGAATACAACCTTATTTTTTGCTGTAATTACTTCTAGACCAGTTTCTATGGGGTTCTAATTCCCTAGGAACCTCATTCAGTTTGACTTCTATTATTCATATTTCTTTAGGTATTATGTTTTTCTAAATTCCCACCAGAATGAACCCTTAATTCAGCTTATAGCATTTTAGGATTTTCTTGCCTGCAGCTCAAATTCTCCCACATTCCTCCCATAAACAATTACCAGAACCAGAAAACTACATGGTCAAGAGCATCACAGCAGCAGCCCCACTTCTCAGTACCAATTTTCTTGAGTTATTTTTTAAATTTCTGTGGCAAAATACCAGGCAGAAGCAACCTAAAGAAAGAAAACTTCATTTGGCTCAGAGTTTAAGGGTATTTCATGGCAGGTATTGTATAGCACACAAATGGTGAGGTAACTGATCTCTCTCTCCTAGGCAGACAGTGTTATGGTATAGTACTGTCCACTTCACTGCCAAGGTAGTGACACTTTCCTGACTCCACAGACAGTAACACTGACACTTCATATTCATTGTTTCACTGTACGCTGGCTTTTCCCTGGGATAATTTTGAATTTTATCTGTATTTTCCCTAAAATAAATCATATCTAAGAATACAGTGGTCTTCATTTAGAAGTAGTTTTAAGGATTGTCAAAGCTGAAATTTGTTTGAAGAAGCCCCTCAAACATAATAGATTCCAGAAACAAAGTGTGCTGTCTATACTTCTTTGTGCACCCATACTTATCTCTCAACTTTTTCACAAAATTAAAGTAAATCATATCAAAGCTCCATGGATAGCTAGTCATTGAGCCTTTGATTTCAAGGAAGATAAGTCTCATTGTAAATGTTATGTTCTCTAGACCTAGAATTAATAATCTCTTTCCCTTTGTTCACTGATGGGTCTAGCAGGAGCCATAGATTCTACATCTGATCAGTCATATAAAAGTGAATTATGTTAAGTAGAACCTAAAGGAAAATTTTATTCTCCTCTCCTTGAGATACTTACTACTTGTAAACAAAACCAGAAGCTTGTGTGTTGAACTCAACAGAAATGTAGCAATCCTGGAGCAAGGCATTTGGGAAGAGCCAGCACATGACTGCAAGCCTTGGCCCAAGGAATAACAAGACCCAAATTCAGGGAGTCCAAATCACTCCCAAGTTCAGAAGCAAGGAACCAAAAGCACTCAGAAAATGCAAACACATAGGTAGGGAAGGAATTTCCATCTCTAATGCATAAATAACTAAAGACCGATGAGAAACAAGGTTTTTCATTCTTAAGGCAAGTCAAATTATGTATGCATAGGAAACCACTGAACACTGTGGTCAGTCTACAGAGTATAGGGAGAATAAAGGATTCTGGGATACAGGAGGAGTAACAGAAATAGAGAGGATCACTGGGCAACATCATCAGCTTCACAGTTGAGTTCAAACATTCTCAGGACAAGGTCTGAGGTAGTATGTACTTCATCTGTGATGTAAATAAGGAATTCCTAAGTCAAAGATGATAAGAGAAGAAGCACATATAATAAAAATTGCACTTGATAACTCAGCACAAACTACAAGATAAATGCCACATTTAGGGCTGAGTCATATATTCTCTGCAGTTTAACTTGTGAGTGTCTATATTAACTGTCACACACTGCAATAAAGAAGCTTCTCTGATGAGGGATGAGAACTTCACTAATCTGTGAACATACAGATTAGTATTTAGAAGATGGACTGATACTGTGTCCATTTACCAAAATAATTGCAATAGGTTCTCTCCTAGGACCAATGACAACCACAACCACAAGTACCTGGCATGAGTTCTGCCATGTGGGGTGGACCTTAAATCCAGTCAGGGAGTATTTCTTCATTCCCACAACATTCATGCCATTTTTGCACCAATGGAAATATCTTGCCTAGCAAATCATTATGATAACTTGCAGGATTCTTAAGACTAATGATGAGTTTTGTCCCCCAGCATTCTACATAACACCTTCCAGCACAATAAAAGCTAGCCAATCAGAATGAAGCTTCCTGGTCAGTACTAACTTGATTTCTTCATGTTCTCTAACCTAAGTGTGTGGTGTCTGAGCAATATGGTCTTATTATCAAGTTCTTGTGGGTAACCAAGAGGAATTACAATAATTTGTATTGTTTTCGGGGGTGTCTATGGGAACCCCCCAGACAACAAATTAAGGGAGGCATCCCATGCCTTGTTCCATGCTTTTTTTTTTTTTTTTT
>NW_008355272.1:9529299-9533266 GCF_000622305.1 Nannospalax galili
ATTCGAAATTGGTGTGCATTTGAGATTGTTCTAAGCTCTATAAGTTGCCTATGCCTCACTCCAGCAATTTGTCTCCCATTCAAATACAACCTCTCAAAAGTAACATACATTATTTAACTTCAGAATAACTACAATAAAACAGAAATACTCTGTTGAAGCTAGTTGCTGAGTATTCAAATATAGTTATGGGGAATGCAAAATTGAGCTAGAAAATGATGCCAAAGTTAAATATAGTTGATGAGATCATTAGAACATAAAATAAAGCCAAAGAGAAGTTACACTGCTGGAAAAGAGACCAGGGAGGCAGACTGCAGAGGCTGCGATGTAAGATGGCCCAGTAAGGAGTGGCTGCATTCTACACGATCTTACCGTGAATGCAAGAGCAGGATCATTTGCAAATACTGACCCAAATGAGACTCAAAATAAAAGACACTTTAAAATATAGATTCTATAGTCTATACAGGATTTTACAGGTGGTGTTTAATTTTTCGGGAGCACAAATTTATCTAAAGGTATATTTCTACCTATGTATGAATGACCTATATTGCTAGAAAGATATTTGTATAACTCAAAAATAAACTTACAAAAGCTATAGGAGATATGCAAAGTGTTGAGTAAGGAGCAGGGTCAGCAACAGTCTCTGCTAGTCAGATTCACATGACTACAAAAAAGCAGCGAATGCACCAAAATAAATAAAGAAGAATGGTGTATTTAGCTTACATTTTGGAGGTTCTTACATTTTGGAGGTATAAGTCCAGGATTGGGTAGCTTCACTACCAAGGTAGTTTAGACCTTTAGTGATTGGCACTGGATGGCTATTGCATGAATGCTCATCAGAGTGAATGCACAACTTTCAAGCCAAGAAGCAGAGACAGACAGAGGAGAGCTCTCCACAGTCTTCTTTGTGGACACTCCCAGTGACCTAAAGACTTCTCAATAAGCCCCACCTCTTAAAGGTCCAAAACACCTAATATACTACATTGAGGACCTTTTGGGAGACATTTAAATTACACTTAAACTACATCAGGGTCCAGCATTCAGAACACTGAAGTGCAATTTCACTAGTGGACATGGATAAAACATAAAACAAGATGACAGGACATGAGAATGGGAAATAAGAGACACTTCTGTCTTCTATGTTGGATTAAGGTCCTTAGATCTGGAGCCCCTGTAAATTTGTCCATATATGATAGTTACTATTAAATAGTATATAATGCCAAGGACAGATCAATATATACAGAGCAGAAATAAATGATGATCCAATAAGATTCTGTAAAGCTAGGGTTCAGAGTCAATCTTCCATAGTTAATAAATATTGTCAAAAAAACTGTTTTCAAGCTGCCCATGAGAACCCACAAAAGCTTTTGCAAAATCACTAGATCCTAGGGACACATTAGACTACATCCACTCAATCTGTTTTTCTGTTACCAAGTTTTTATATTTGTTAGGGTACTACTTAATGAATTAATTGACCCATTACAGAATACATGATTTAGTATCTCACACACACACACACACACACACACAAACACACACACACAGAGACACACACAGACACGCACAAAAATATGCAAAAGAGCAAGTCCATATTTGTGAGTAAACTAAATCAATGAGATTTTCAAGGACCCAGGTGTCTTCATCTCTGTCATCTTCAGTGTATTGACTTTGTCCTCTGACTTCATCTTCTTGGTTTCATGATAATTGCTGTATCTTTATACAACAGATCCATAACTAGAAGACAGAATGCCTTTCTTAGATCCACTTGATTTACCTTCACTTCCAGAAATATTTCTAAATAATTCCTGGTGAGAAAAAAGAAATTAACAGAAACTGTAACTTTTTAATTTTCTCTATCCTGGATTTTGGGAGGACCTGGTCTCACTAAAATACAGAGCTGCCTTATTAACAATGAATTGAAATTGAATGCTGTGAAGGAACATCATACAGTCAACCAAAGACATTAACTACCCAGGCATTTATGAAGGACCATGTGTAAATCTCAGAAAGCCTACCTGGCACAAGTCTGTAGAAAAGCAGTTTCTTGAGTTTCTCAGTCCCACTCAGTTGTAGCATACCATGAAAGCTGATACACAGCCACAAAGTCTGTAGAGAGATTCTTGTTCCTCTTCTGTACAAAATCCCACATGCTACTCTGTGGGAGACAGGCTTGAGCCTAGGGTGAAAGTCTTATTGACAGCCATACAGCAGGCCTGAGGCAACTGCCTGACCACTGGAGCCACAAGGAACACCTTGTGACATTTTGCTCCCATTGGCGGATCATGAGACTGATGCCTAGAGCTCGCCACTCCCTAATCACCACCCTTGGAATCAAGATATCCTACTTGCTGTAATGTGATAGGATGCTAAACCTGTTATGCTAATAAGGTATCCTACTTTCTGTGCTGTGATTGGACCACTATCCCTATATAAGCTTGTGCCTTCCTGCAATAAAGCAGATCTGTGTCACTGAACCTGGTCTCCTGCATCTGAATGCGGTGAAGCTGGCGCAGACTCCTCACCAGCCCTCGAGTCTGGACCAGACAACTGATTGGAGGAACTAAGAGAGCAGGAGAGTGGCCACAGCCAGCTGTGCCCGGCAACCACACTACTCTAGCTCATTGCTGTCTGGAAATATCAGCAGGAATCAAGCTCCTGCTCAAGGTAACCTAAGTCTTCTGTGAATGTGGCAGGGCTCCCTCAAACACGGCTGCAAGAAGAATATATAAAACACAATTCAGAGGTATCCTAAAGGAACCGTTATCCATTGTGATAGCTAATCTTCAGAGCCAACTGGTCTGGATTTAAAATAACCTCCATGACTGAAGCATACCTCTGGGTGTGTCTGTGAGGGAGCTTCAGAGAGCATTAACTGAGGATATAGGTGCTACCATCCCATGCACTGAGGCCCTGGATGGAAGAAAGAGGAAAAGGGAGAAAGGAAGCTCATAACCAGCATGCATCTGCTGTGGCTCCCTGGTCTGCTGAGATGTGAGCAAGCAGCCTCCTGTCTGTACTGTCACGGCTGCCATACCTTCCCACCATGATGAACTGACTCTACCTTCAAACTATGAGATAAAATAAATCCTCAGTTCTTTAGGTTGCTCCTTTTTCAAGTATTTTTGTCACAGCAGTGGTAAAAATACCTAACTCACTTATTTCAAAAATTGCCAGAATTAAGTACTGGTTATATTGCAAGAAAACTAGAAATTCTCAATGGAATATTGGGCCAAGAGAAGAAAATACATGCTCATCAGCACACAGTTGCTTCAAAATCATCAATTTGAGAAAATATGTATATGTTGATATATATTGCATAAAATGTATGTAGAAAACCTTCATTGTTTACAGATTCTGTATTTGCTATTTTGCCTACATGCAAAGCTCCAAATTTATTCAGCAGCATGTTTGTAGTCACTTGCAGATGTAGGAAGAATCACAAAACTTTTGAGCCAATGACATACCTAGTCCATGCTTAAGCTAGACAAGAATGCTGTGCTTTCTTGTTTCATTTGTAACTCTGTAACTGAGTACACTTTTCAATATGGATTTCAAAGTTCTCACATTTATGGTTCTCAATTGCTGATTTAATTGTTTAAAATATGCTCCCTCCACATAACTGCTGCTAAGAATAAGGTTAGAATGATGCTAACATTGTAAGCACAAGAAGGCTGAGGTACGGCTTGTAGTGAAAACAATATGTATAAGGCCGATTTCATTCAAATGCTGTGGTCATAAATTCAATACTATTAAATCAGTTATATATTAAGAATTTTTTAAATAGGAATACACACAAGATATTCTGTGTATTGATTGGTTGATTATATTATTGTGAACTAAAGTGAAGGAATCCTACTCTGTATTTCCCTAGAGGTAATAGTCGTGTATTCACCAATCAACCATTTTTGGTGACTTTAAAAGTGATAGCTACTATAAAAGATGAGAATCAATGTAGATATAGAGATGATAA
>NW_008355272.1:9533483-9539866 GCF_000622305.1 Nannospalax galili
AAGATTAGATAGATAGATAGATAGATAGATAGATAGATAGATAGATAGATAGATAGATGATAGATAGATAGATAGATAGAGATATAGATAAATAGATAGATAGATAGATATAGATAGATAGATGATATACATATAGATAGATAGATGATAATAGATAGATAGATAGATAGATGATTGAGAGATAGATAGATAGATAGATAGATAGATAGATAGATAGATAGATGATAGATCGATCATTGGTGATAGATGATAGATAGATAGGCAGATGATAGATGTTTCATAGATAGATGGATATTAATCTAGAAGTTGATCTACAACCTAACTCTTCTGTAGTGCTTCAAATAAAATGTCACCTTAAACTGCTTCTATCGTACATTGATTCTCTTGAGTGGAAGTCATTTGAGAAACAGAAGATGTAAGAAGGTCTTCCTGACATCTCTTTTTCTATATAATAGTAGGTCATAAAATTTCCCATGAGAAAGATAACCTCCAAATACTAGTAAAGAACAATCATTTTTGTGTGGAAAATGGCAGTCAAAATCAAAATGATCCTGTACAAGCAAAGCTACTGAACTAGCCCCCACCAACCATTGGTTTCTCCCATGTGCTTCTGCATCACAATCATTCCTCTATACACATAAACTATTGAATAAATGTGTATAATTTTGTTCTATTAAACAGTCAATGTAATTCTTAAGCTTTGCCACAGAACCTTAAAAAGTTGATAATGTCAATGACTGAATAAAGATAAATTGTATTTCAAAGAATTCAAGTCATGAAGGAAAAAGGTTTTCTCCCCCACATTCTCCAATACCTCCATGTAATCGGGAGTACATAACCTTGTTGCATGCCAAGGTTCTGAATTTAATATAAGGAATTGGTTATATGGGTCCTGGGCTTCTTAAAATAAAACTGGCTAAGTTTTAGAGAATAAGAGACTGCATAGTGCATGTTCCTGGATAGGACTCCCGTATTAAACCTCACTCACCCATGGCTCAGGGACCATGGCCGAAGAGGTGGTGGAAAAACTCTAAGATCAAGGGTTGGTACATGAACATAAGGAAACAGAGGCTTTTGGGCCACTGGGAACTTGCTCAGGTGAAATCATAACAATGGTGATAGCATACACAAGACCCATGCTGACTCAATCAGACAAAAACCCAGCATAGAACAAGGGAAATGGGCAGCAGGCTACAAGCCTAGCCTGGGAACTTTTGGCAACTGAGTACTACTGGGTGAGGGAAGTAGATCTTCTTGAAGGGAGAGACTCTGGAAAGGCTGACTAGACTCCAGTGGATGAACTTGCACCAAAGGACATCTGGGTATAAATGCTTGACTAGAAAAGAAGGCATGAAATCCTGTGGGGAGGGGGAGATGGTTATGGGGATGCAGATGGGGGGGTATCTAAATTTGATTAAGATCTATTATGTGAAATGCACAAAAACTCCATAAAATATTTTTAAATAAAAATAAATAGGACCACTGAATTTAAAAGGATACCAGTGGGGGCAAGGAGGGGGAAATAGTTGTTATTGTCAGCTTGGAAGCTCCATCGTGTTTGAAGACGAGCAGCTCCAGTGTCTGAATTCAGACTGCCAATGAACACTGCCGGGCAGCTCAGAAACTGGGGGCACATCATAAGGCTGACTGGGTAAATGGAGAAAGAAGTTAGAGGCAAAGCTGGAAGGAACTGGACATGGCTGCTCCACTATAGCCAAATTCCTTCTTTCTCCTCCAGCCTTGCCCCTCTCTATTGCCCACTATTGGTCGAGCCCTTGCCAGGTTTCTGTGAACTGCAGAAAACAATTATTTTAGTTAACATTTGCTCAAGAAACATACTGGGAGAAATAAGTTGGATGCTATCTGCTCCTTTCATATAAAGTGATTTTTTTTCCCAAAATTAGAGGAACAATTGATACAGATAGCATTTTAAAGATCAGAGTAATATTGGTTCAGTGATTATTTTTTTCTTGTTGATTCTAAATTACTAGCTTTTCATTCACTCAGAAAAACTACTGATTTCTTTTCTTATCTATAGGATATTAACTTTAATAAACATGACAAGATCCACTCTACCCACCACCTTTGCTAATGCCAGCTTGTGACCAGGAGTAACCCAGTTATAACTCAATTCCTGAGAAAACTGAATAGGACACACTGTACTTCAGAGAAATCAAGTCATGGATAGATACGTCTTTTGAATTTATAAACACCCATTTCCTATGTATGAGGTTGAAATCGTTTTACCAATTATGAACAGTGAATATTTTCTATTCAGTAAAGCCTGCAATGTGGTTAAAAATATACCTGGAAGAAATTTATTACTAATGCAGATAATTCCTATTGGGATTTCATGTCCAATTAATTAGAAGATTATGATTCCTCAGCAACTGAGAGGAATTTTAAGTCTGAAGCCAATGGTGGATTTCATGTTCCAGCTCTACTGCTTACTTATCAACTCCATAGAGGAAATTTGAACACAGTGCTGAATGCATGTCTCATAGCAGGTTCCCTTTGATTGGGATGCTGACTCCCCTATTTTAAGTGTCCAATGCAGATCGCTTTTCACAGAACCACAATAGAAGGGAGATGCAAATAACTAAAGAGGAGATAACCAGACCGGGTCTTTTTACCCTTTGAATTGATATCCTCTCCCACTTATCACTTATCACAGAGCTGTGAAAGAAATGGAACCAGAGATATTAGTTTTTTAGGGGAAGAAAAAAAGATGAAAACTAATTTGTCAGCCTCTTCAGCATTATTGAGGTGCTTATTCATTTTTCTGAAGTATTAAACTAAAAGCAGAAAATATTGTTACTTATAACCCACCCTCCGTTATACCACACAGAAGCAGCAAATGACATTTCCCTGGAGGTCATTCCCCACCCTCCAGGGCTGGCTGGCAAAGAGGTTTAATCCAAAAAAACCTTTAAAATCAGTTAAACTAGAGTTACTCTTTGCCAACGGACTGTGCTCATATACACAAAGTTAGGACTTTCTTCACTTTTAAGAGCTATGGATTGTTTTGAAAGTAAAAGATGTAAACAAAAGATGGGGGCCTTGGGGGAAAACTGAGTCTTCAATTCAACCTCCTGAAAGGCTGAACAACTGATCAAAACTTCAGTGACTGCTCAGCTTGAAACATTACAAGTAAAAGATGTAAACAAAGGTCCCAGAGAGGGTGGCAAAAACAAAACAAAACAACAACAAAAACCTTGCTTCTTCAACTCAACCTCCTGCAAGGCTGAGCAACTGATCAGAACTTCAATAATTGCTCAGAGTTTGAAATGTTACATGTTCAGAGCCTATTTATAGTTTATTTTGGTCTATCTTTAACCACTAAATGACTTACCCAGCTCTGTGTCTGAGCTAACATCCTGTGACTAAAAGATAAAAATCTTTTGAGATTGACTTAGGGGACCACTAGCTTCCACCAAACCAAGGTCTAAGTATGATGTAAGATAGCATCTAAGGCCTATAGCCGAATTCCCCCCCCCACCCCCGATTTTTCTACAGTCCACCTCCCTGATGTTTCTACCAATGTATCTGAAGTGTCTTGATTTATGGTTTTCTTTGTTCTGTTACTATAAATCTTCATGAAACTGTTACCAAGTTGGAACATGGAAGTTGGGGTGACAATAAATCTGTGTTCCTGGGCCGTGGTACTCATATTTGACACCAGAATAAACTATGTCTTATCCCCTTTGAGGTGAGAGTATGTTTTGGCAATAACAGTTATGGCACTAGAACACAGAACTCTGAGCATAATCCACTTTTCACCAGGAGGAGCTGTTATGGAAAATCAGGAGAGACCAGTAGCCAAAGTCAGGTAAGGAGAAGAACTTTATTCTTACACTCTTGGGACTGACACGGGGATCTTTCAGTAAAGGGGTCAGGACCTTGTTCAAATTTTGGGGGGTATTTATACTCATATGTGAGGATTGCAAACAAAAGGTAAACAGCACATAAGTGGTAATTTGTAGGTAACCAGGTAACAAGGCTGCAAAGGTTATAGGAATGTGGCTTCTTTGGGGAACAAAGACTTCTATCCTGGGTAAGTGCAGTGGTGAGGGAAGATTCCTATTCACCTCCCCCATTTCTATCTCCCATCTAGGGGCTTTTCCTGCTCCAAAGTTCTTAATTACGCTATCACATTTCAAGAGCTTTTAGCAACCATCTGATATGTTTTTAGTTTCCATTATAGAGTCACCTGGATAGAAACAAGTTACCCAGTTGAACCCATTGAATCTAAGCCATACTGGCAGTGTCCCCTCAGGTAGACCTTGGTGAATTCTTTTTGAGGCTCCTTCAGAACTGTCTTGGTTTGCTCAAAGGTCCATTTGTTTATTCTGAGCTGGTTGTTTAAGGATCCTATTTGGTAGATAACTTTTTGGTTCAGTTTGCTTTCAGAGTGTTTAATTTTAAGGTATCTATTTTGTTTGTTTGCTTTGAAAGCATATCAGTTCTGATACTCAGTCTGATTTTTGGTTTCCTTCAGCTCTCTGAAGGCATGTTGGATTCTGACTGCTAAAGTTGTTAGCAGTCTCTTTATTCGTTTTTTGTTCCTTTTCTTTTTTTCCATGGACACTTCTCCCATATCTAATATAAAAATGGAGAAATATTTGGAGAAAACCTAACAGCCATTTTGTACTCTATCTGGTTTTTAGATGTGATTAATGTGTTAATTCAATTTATAAATGTAGAAAAAAAACTGAAAAGAAAATCTAAATAAAGGTAAGTTCCATTCACTGTCCTGAGCAATAAAAAAGTTTTTAATTCACAAATTGGCAGCTTGCTTTAATTGGAATGTAAAATAACTGAAAAAGAAAAAGAAATGATAAAATTGATCATTTACAATAAGAACTGTAAAAAACACTACATGTGAGATTAAGGGAGATATTTAAAATAAGAGATTAGTTTTTAAGAGTTTTAGTGATTATAGCAGAACTAAAGATATGTTCTGAGACTAAACCCTATATCTTTATCTCTTTGTCTCACCTTGCCCTTCAAATTCTTTATCTCCTAACAGAGCAAAATTTTGTAAGCAAATAGATTATGGCCTGTTTTAAGATAAAAGCTACCAAAAAGGGGGTGAAAGATTCCATGCATATTAAAATCCCCACTTGTAAAAGCCACTTTTTATTGAAACACTACACTTTTATTTGGATAGGATATATTATTATAATATCTTATTTTTTTCTTCAGTGAACTTTTTCTTTCAACCTTCAGGCTTAGGTTACATTAAAAAGTCTTTATTATACTAAATAGTCCTAAAATCCCTTTTAGCAATTGAAGCTAAGAATCCCAGTTTGGCTTGAATTGAGTTCCCTAAAATTTAGGAGAACTCCTCAGGGTGATAAGGACTTTGTGGAATTATGTCTATGTCACTGTTAACATTTCTGAGCACCCCTGCTGAGATACATCTTGAAGCATTATTGATGAGTTTCCTTGTCTGTCACTGTATTAGTCACTTTTCTGTTGCTGTGATAGAAAGACTGACCAAAGCAATTTATAAAAGAAAGAGTTTATTTGAGCTTATGGTTCCAAGGGAATTACAGTCTGTTATGGTTGGGAGGTATGGCGGGAGAGGTGGCTGAAGCAGGAGTGGAGCAGAAGCTAGGCTCTACATCTTCAAGGCAGCACTGGAGGCAAGAGAGCAACTGGAGATCTGGCAAGGCATAAGAACTCTCTAAGCCCACCCCCTGTGACCTGCTTCCTCCAGGAAGGCCACACCTTCTAGGACTTCCCAAAACAGGGCCACCATCTCAGTACAAAATATCCAAATACTTGGAACCTATGGGGGGAGCCTGTGACCTGCTTCCTCCAGGAAGGCCACACCTTCTAGGACTTCCCAAAAAGGGCCACCATCTCAGTACAAAATATCCAAATACTTGGAACCTATGGGGGGACATTTTCATTCAAACCACTACAGTCACCTAGCTGACCTAAGCGTGACTTCCATACTATACTTTGGGTTTTTTGCCCCGCCCCCACCTCTGGCCCCCAGAGGCTGGCTTAAATTGGCTAGACTCATTCGTACTCAGTCCCTATGTGGGACAGAATACATGGTTTTTGTGGGAGTCCATCAATAGAGCTGATTTCTCAGCTCATTCTCTTGCCTCCAAGACAGCAGCCTATTATGCAGGGAGAGAACAGCTTCCCCAAAGCAACACATTCTATATCTAAAGCAACATGATAGAAATACCTTATTTTATACTTTATTCTTCACCTGAAGCCTTGAAAGTGTTGTTAATATGCTGTCCTGCCTATTGTGTCAGTTTATAGTTTAGACAAGGAGGGGCTTTACTGGCTTCTCTGTATGTGAAAGACATTTTCGCCAGTAAAAGCTTCTCTCACTCAGCTATTTAGCTCTTACAAAGAGA
>NW_008355272.1:9540336-9557872 GCF_000622305.1 Nannospalax galili
ATAATAGGCAGAAATAACAAAGATCATACTTCTTTTTTTCAAGTTAAAATGCTATATTTAGTTACATGTATGTACGCATTTAAAAATATTTAACACATGCTTGTTTTTCTTTTTCTTAAAAAATTTGTTATTTTTACTTTATGTGTATGTGTGTATTGCCTGCATGTAGGTAAGTGCACCAGCATCATGCAATGCCCGCAGAGGACAGAAGAGTCTGTCGGATCCCCTGGAACTGGAGTTACGGACAGTTATTAGGGGCCATGTGGGTGGGGGTATTTCGAGCCCGGGTCTTCTGCAAGAACATTCAGTATTCTTAACTCCTGAGCCATCTCTCCAGCCCCACATGCTTCTTTTAAAAGATTCTTAACATAAAACTGTTAAGCATCATGCAATGCCCGCAGAGGACAGAAGAGTCTGTCGGATCCCCTGGAACTGGAGTTACGGACAGTTATTAGGGGCCATGTGGGTGGGGGTATTTCGAGCCCGGGTCTTCTGCAAGAACATTCAGTATTCTTAACTCCTGAGCCATCTCTCCAGCCCCACATGCTTCTTTTAAAAGATTCTTAACATAAAACTGTTAAAATTAATGTGTTTATTAAGGCTGAACTATATGTAAAATAATGAATATATATTTTTGCTAAAGATCTTTGTGCTGTTTCTATTTCACAGAGAGGATATTAAACCAATGAGACCACTTTTGTAAAACCAGTAGAAATAGCTAATGATCCCATATCTTTTTTTGAGAAAATTAACATGTTTTTCAGTTTCAAAATCCTTCTTTTGTTGTTTTGTTTTGTATTTTAAGATAATATATACTTATTTATACAGGTCTAGTCAAGATGCTATCTCCTTGATCTTTGTCTCAATGTTGGTTCTACAACATGGCTCCTACTGCTTACGGATATAAACTAATTTTAAGAGATTATTACTCCTACTCCAGTGTGCAACTTTTCCTATGACTAATTGCCTTCCTGAGATGGAAACTCTTTATTCCAAAGATTAAAATGATAATTTATCTCTGTGCTTATAGATACGTTTTCTATGTGTGTGTTTCTAAATATAAGTACTTTAAACACTTGATGGACTTTAAAAAAATATTTTACTTATTATTTTTGTTTTGTATATAAGTGTATTGCCTGCATGTATGTGAGTGCACCCATGTTGTGCAATGCCACAGATGTCAGAAGAGGGCTTCAGATTCCCCTGGAACTAGAGTTAAGGACAGTTTGTAGCTGCCATGTGGGTGCTTGGAATTGAACCCGGGTCCTCTGCAAGAGCAGTCAGTGCTTTTAACCATTGGGCTATCTCTCCAGCCCCCTGTGCTTAAAATTTTAAAGAAAAAAAAACAGTTTAGATAAAATACTTGTTAAATTATTAACATACTTACTACAAAGGTAAATAGGTGGCTCAAAATGAATTTTAAAAATGCTAAAACATTTTCTTGTTCTGGATGCCTCAAAACCTAAGGAGAAGTGAATAATTTTTTAAAAAACAATTTCAAAGTTCCTGTTATGACTTAAATCTTTTTATGTATATTTTATTGAATTTTATGCATTTGATACAATAGATCTTAATCATATTTAGATCCCTTCCCCCACCCTCATTCCTGTAGCTCCCTATACACACCAGATTTCATACATTCTGTCATATATGTTAAGGCCTATTGAGTCAAGCTTTTGTGCCCAAGTGTCCCTAGGTGCAAGTTCATCCACTGGAGTTCAGTCACCCTATCTAGAGTCACTCATTTAAAGAATATCAAGTCTCCCTCATCCAGTAGTAATCAGTTGCCAACAATACCTTGACAAGTCTTGGGTCCTGATGCCCAATTCCCCAGTTCTATGCTGGGATTTTGTTTGATGAGACTGAATCTGTCTTGTATATGCTGTCACCATTGGTGAAAGTTCATATGAGCAAGTTCCCAGAGGCCTGGAAGATTCTGTTTCCTTATGCTCATGCACCAATCCTGGCTCTTACACTCTTCCTGTCATCTCTTCTGCAATGGTCCCTGAATCGTGGGTGGATGAGATTTAATACGGGAGTCCTGTCCAAGGACAAGCAATCTGCAGGTCCTTATTCTCTATACCTTTACCAGTTGTGGCCTTCTGTTTGCATCACACTCTGCTGCATGAGGAAGCTTAGCTGGTGAGAGTTGAGAAATGCATTAGTATTCTCTGTACCTTCTGTTCCACTATATTCCATGAGCCTTAAATATAGACCTTCTATTGTAGATGCATCACTTAGAACTGGGCATCTCTCATCTTCTCACGCATTCTCTGTGTGTGATCAGAGGAACTCTGTGGTAGCCTCCATCTGTTGCAAAAAGAAACTTCTTTGATGGGTGGTGAATGGTATACATGTCTGTAAATATAAAGAGTCATATTTAGCATATAGTATGAAATTACATTTGTCTACAGTTATGACAGAGGTAAGGTTTTCCTTAGGATCTATGATCTCTCCAGTCATGTGTATTTGGCTATTTTTACAATGCCACATATGAGTTCCCACCCATTAAGAGGACTTTAAGTCCAATTAGATAGTTGTTGATTACCCCAAAGATAAAAGTGCAGTTACTGCACTGCTGGAGTTTTTGTGCTGATTATTGTTGTAGCTATCAGACTTTAAAGCATGGATTAGATCATTGATGGATTTTCCCCCTTATCAGCTTGTGTGATAAGGCACATTCTTGAATGCAGCTATGCCATGTTGAAGTCCAGGCTGACACTTACCTCTGACACTGAAAGACAGTTGGCTCAGGGTGTGGGAACATATCAGCAGGTTCTGGTTGTTTTGAGAACAGGTCAGCATGTACCTGAGTGTACCTGATAACTGCAGATTTATGGCTTCTGCAAGTTATGTGTGGCTTGCTTTTGAAAAATAGTAATTGTTTTATAGAATAAAAATTAAGGGGGGTTTCCACATCTAATCATGGGAACTTAAACTTTTCACCCTTAGATGTAGTTTTTTCTGTATAAAAGACTAACCTAGAGACAACTCAGCACTACACTTAGGAACAAATTGCCCAGTGTGGTCACCAGTCAGCTAAAAAAATAAAAAATAAACATACACACACACACACACACACACATACACACACACACACACACACACACACACACACATAAAAGGCTTTCATTTGGCAAACTTTGTGTGGTCTTCTCTGGTGAAATATCATGATATTTGCATTGTATCTTCTGAAACTATGGGAGCTGGTCTTCAGGGAGGAGGCTTCCAGGTCATTTCCAGCTCCATTGTTCCAAGTCCTGTGTCTGAAGTATGTCCTGCCTTTAGCAGGAGAGTCTTATGTCCAAGTTGTGGGAGGTAATCAAGGACTGTGGCAAGTCTGTTATTTTGGGAGTCCCTTGTACTATCCTGACCAACAACTTGAAGGGAGGTTTCTCCTGTCTGGCACCGTGTTTCTTGTTATATCTTCAACAAATAGTTTGAATTGTCAAATAAAACAAGATTGTTAATGTGTATTACCTGTATTTATTATTAGAATTTTAATATAACATATATATAGTCTGTGTTTTAAATACCATCTCCTGGGTTTTCATTTAAAATTATCATTAAATTATTTCTAAATTTTGTAAAAAATAATCTTGATTTTAAAAAGCAGCTATTGGGCTGGAGAGATGGTTCGGCAGTTAAGAGCACTGACTGCTCCTGCAGAGGACCCAGGTTCAAATCCCAGCACCCACACGGTGGTTAGCAACCGTCTCTAACACCGGTTCTAGGGGATCCAGCTCCTTCTTCTGACCTCTGCTGGCGTTTCCTGACATGAGTGCACTTATATACATGCAGGCATAATACTCATACACATAAATAAAAATTTTAAAAAACAACTAAAAACAAAAAACAACTATTAACTCGACATGGCTGTATAAGCCTTTAATCCCAAAAGTCCTGAGGTAAAAGGAGGTAGGTCTCTTTAGGATCTATCCCAGCCTGGTCTACCTAGCAAGTTCCAGACCAGCTGAGGTTATAAGAAAACTCTGCCTCAAAAATAAATAAATAAATAAATAAATAAATAGTGAAATAAAATAAAATAAAAACATTGCTAAAGTTTTAAAAATAGGAGGTTAATAGAATCTAAGTATGAGAAATAATTTTGCCAAAGAAGGTTAAGAAAAGAAAAATGCTTTTAGGTAAGAAAGGACTTTGTATGCTAAGATAATGACTGTTCCAAAATAAAAATAATATTAAAAGTTGAAGTTTTTATGTAGAGATATTGAAAAGAATTGAATTTAAGTAAATGTGGCTGTAATTAAGTTGATTATACTATAAAGTTTATTAAAATTTTAAGGTCAAAATTCAATACTCTGAGCCAAAATTAATGCTTGATTCCTTGTTTGCAGTAGTAAAGTTTTCTTATATATTACTCTAGTCTTAATAATGTTTACAAAAATAAGTCTTAGAAATACAAGGACTTTTAAATAGGATTACTAAAAGTTCAGAATTAGAGTCTTCCAAAAAGGATAAAGAAAACCGAATGATTTCTTCAATTAAAAATAAAAATAATAAGATAAGATAAAGTAAAAGGACATCACATCAATGACACCATTCTGATTGGAGGAAAAGACCCTATCCAGGTTCTTCTAAGCTACTCCTGTACTACAAAACTCAAGCTTTTAGATATACATATGCCAATTTCCTATGAGAATACACTCATGTGGACTTCTGAAATGCTAGATAGCACTCATATTCACCTAGATTGACAAGCAAGTACCCAAACTGAATGTTTCTCTCATTTTTGTTTCTTAAACCCTTTTATAATCAAATATTTAATATTTCACTTGGTATATTCCTAAATGATAACATAATACTAATTTTGATTTTAATCAAGATGTTATTTCCTTTCATTGATTGTAGGGTTTTTGTTATGATTATTTCTTTACCCAGAATCCCTACCTTCCTTAAAACTACTTTTCATACTAAAAAGATTCAAGCCTTTTCACATTTTGAAAAAATATTAAAATGTTTTTTTCTCATTATTCAATGTAATTTTGATAAAAAGTTGTTTTCAAATTTGTATTATATATACATAAACATATATATCAACTGAATCAAGCCAATTAGATTAAATGAAGTTATAACTATTCAGTTGTTTAGCAAATTGTAATTGTAACATTCATTCTAGCTAAAGTTACCCAAAGACAGATTATAAAAAAGATGTCTGTCTCTAATAACAACATTCATGATGTTGTATATGTTAAGTACTGAAGTTTCCTGTTTAAATGAATATCTTAGGTATCCTCTAGAACAATTACCCAGGAATTTTAAAAATTAATTTTAAAATATTTATACTTTTTTAATAAAAGGAAATGGACAATACTACAGTAACTCTGATCTGGAGTCTCATCTACATTTCTAATCATTAAGAAAGTGAGATTTGATTATGCCTACAAGTGCTATAACATTCTGATGTCTAACATGTCTAATCTCCTCTTTCTATCAATTATTATTTGATACATGAAAAATTACAGTCTCGTCCAAAGAAAGTTTAAAGAAATACTGTATTGTTATCTAATTTCTTCTGCAGTTTTCATTTGCTTTTCCAAACTAACTTAGGTATGATACCAGTATAATAAAACAGATCAAATCAGTTTTCAGATAAAAGCTATGATAATTTAAATATCGAAGAACAATCCTTACTAGAGTTAGAGCTAGCCACTCCATATAGGTTTATAGCTATGAAATCAAACTGGCAAAAAAACTTAAATTAAAAAATAATAGATTTGTTTAAAAAGTAACTGTTAATAAAGGGGGAAACATATTCAATAACATTTTTAAAAAATGTATATATATTTGGCTATGTAAAATGGTCTCTTTCATCTAATACCTTCACTCCATTAGAACAAGCAATGCTCTTGATTATTTTTAAGTATAATAACACTATTATATCTTACATGTAAATATTATATCAGATGCAGAGAACAAAGGAAAACAAAAGGCAGATCCAGATCATGATGTTAATGGTTTTGATATGATCCAGAACTTTCTTCCTTAAGGGCTTTTCTAGCTACTTTCTCTCTCCTGAGGATTGTTGTCTTGCCTATGACACAGTCTCATCTACATCAAATCCTAGAAATGAGTGTTCCTAGCTGAGAGGAACAATATAATATTTAATAGATAGCATGTGGCGCCCATGTGCACAAAATATGAACCTTGGCCCTCAGGGAGAACTGTGAATAAAGTTCCCACAAAAAAACATCTTCAACTGAACGTCCTACAATGCTGATCAATTGATTATAACTTCAATGATTGTGGAAAATTTCTAATGCTGCAGGTTCTGAGTCTTATTTACATTTTATCTTGGACCATCTTTAGCACCCCAAAATAGCCATTCCTTGCCCACCTCTGTATCTGAGCTAACATCCTATGACAAACAGATAAAAATCTTTGAGTTGTGTTGACTTAGCAGACCATCAGCTTCCACCAACACAAGGACTGAGAATGCTCTCAGATAGCATCAAAGGCCTGTAGCAGAATTCTCTCCAGTTTGTTATAATCCACCTCTCTGATGGTTTACATCAAATATAATCACAGAGAGACAGTTAACTACTCAATATCCTGCAGCTATAAAATATAAAGCAAGATTTAATAATATTTAATATAACTAAAAACATGGGCTCCTAATCACTGAGCTGTCCATTCCCTGAGAAATCCTCCACTTAGAAGCACTTGAGGGATGTTACAGCATGACTCCACAGCACATCACCTAAGAACATCTAAGCACTGCCACACTAGAAAGTGAATTTTACAAAGCTAAGTTCTAGTAGGGACCATTTAGATAATGTTTCAAAACACATATCTTGTGATGAAGTCATTTTATTCTACTTCATAAAAGAAAGTAATTAAGTAAATGGAGTTGGATATTGTATAATCAAAAGGGTAAACAGAAGAAAAGAACTTACTAGAGGTTTGACCTGACTTTACAGATTAGCAAAGCAACACTGAGGAAGCCATACTATAATGTTTTTAACTGGAGACTTGACATGCTCTAGTGCTGAAGGCAGAGACTGACTAGAAAAAATGAAGCTATGTCTCAGAATTAGTGTGCAGCATTTGAGTTGTCTTTGGCAACTCAAAGGAAAAGGGCAACAAGTCTAGAATTTTAAAGTCGCACACTCCCAGGCTCCCACTCTAGCTTTATCACTGATGCACTGATATCAATGACCTTGGTATATTACTTCAATTATGTAGAGCAATGAAGATCTTCCTGACTAGTTCACACTGCTCTCTGAAGTGTCAGTGAATACGATAATGGATAGAAATTGCTTTACACAGTCTGGCAACAATTCCATAACCTTGGCCCCCAACTTTTGACTGATTGTAAACTGCGGTCTTTTATAACTTACATGGGATCTTCGTTCAATCATTCAGTCCTACATTCACTATGTACCTGCATTCTACTCTCTGTCATCTTCAACAACGTAACACATCTGAGAGTTTTAACTGAGAAAGGAAGACCCACCCTGAATCTGGAGAATGCCATCCCACGTACTGTGACCCAGAACCAAAAAAATGAAAAAAAAGAAAAAACTAAGCTGAGCACCAACATTCATGTTGCTCTGCTTCCTGACTGCAGACAAAATTGCCATGATCAACCGTACCCTCAAAATGTGAGCGCAGGAAACCCTTCCGTCCTTGAGTTACTTTGATCAAGTGTCTCATAGCAATGAGAAAGTAATTAATACAACTTCCTGCAATCCACAAGACTCCACATCTTCAAATCTCCACCATCTCTAGATAGCCTCACCCAGAAAAGTTAATCCTTTAATGTATAGAGCCCTGAGAAACTCTTCATTTCCAAACCACATGAACATCCCAACTAGTCTCCTGTTCCTTTTCTGTTTCCTCTGACAACTCCAAGTTATAAAACATTAGTCTCATGTCACGCTCATGCTCAAACTTTCCAGTAGTTTTCCACCTCGTCCGGAGAAATAGTGAGCACTGTAAAAAACCAGTGTTCCCCAACCATCATCATTGCTTTCTTTCTGATTTCAAGTCCTGCAGGTCTCATATTTTTTTCTTCATCATTTGGCATTGCATGGCATACTATATATAATTAACTTATTTGTTCCTTTTTTCTTTCCTCATACTTGATTGGAAGCCTCCATAAGGATAATAGTTACTGTGATGATAGGTTAAGTAACTGCAATAGCACATAGCAGACCTTTAATAAATATTTGTCAAATTAATTAATATGTATCAGCAGTAATTTTTCAGTTAGTATTATTTTATTTTTATTGGATATTTGTACATTTCATATAATACATCTTGATCGTATTTAGACCTCCTCCCTATCTGAACTCCCCCCATAGCCTTACCACCAGATTTCATGCATTCTGTCATATATGGCCTATTAAATCAAGTTTGTTTACTAAGATGTCACTCAGTGTAAGTCCATCCACTGAAGCCTGGTTGTGACGGTTTGAATGAGAATGTCCTCCATAGGCACCAAGTATTTAGACAGTTTGTCTCCAGCTGGTGGTGACATTTTGGGAGGCTTTAGGAGGTGTGGCCAGGCAAGAGGGAGCATGAACTGGGGGTGAGCTTTGAGAGTTCTTAAACCTTGCCTGTTTTCCAGTTGTTTTCTGCTTCCCATGCCTGCTTGGAGATGTGATAGCTCAGCTTTCTATTCTGTCATCTCATTCCACCATGCATCCCCCACCATTATGAACTCCAGCCCTTTGGAGCCATAAGCAAAATAAACATTTCCTTTAATGAGTTCCTAGGTCATGGTGTTTTATCATAGCAACAGAAAAGTAACTAATATACTGGTCAACGTATATCAAACATTTCCTTAGAGAAAACAAACTTTCCCTCAACCAGCTGTGATCAGTTGCTAATAGTTCCTCAGCTAAAACTGGAGCTTCTTACCCATATCCCCACTTCTATGCTGAATTTCTGTCTGGTTTGAGTTTGCCTGGGTCTTATACATGCTGCTAGCATTGCTGGAAGTTCATATGAGGAAGTTCTCAGCCTCATGGAAAATTCTGTTTTCTTGTGGTCATCTACCAACCCTGGCTCTTACAATCTTTCTGCCCTCTCTTCCACAATGGTCCCTAAACCTTAGGTGACAGAGGTTTAATATAGGAGCCCTATCTGGGGACACTCACTGTGCAGAACCTTATTCTCTACATTTTGACCAGTTGTGACTTTCTGTATTAATCCCAATCTGTTGCATGAGGACGTCTCACTACTGAGAATTGAGAGAATATTCTCTCTGCCCCCTGTTCCACTATGTTCCTTGAGCCTTAGGTGTAGAGGCTGTATTGTAGATGTGTCACTTAGGCTGGGAATCTCACAAATACTTACTCTCTACATTTGACCAATTGTGGAATTCTGTAATCATCTCTCTCTGTTGCAAAATGAAGCATCTTTGATGAGTGGTGAGAGATACACTTGTCAGATAGTCCTGAGGACTCAAGTAGGACAAGCAGGAGGGAGCCTAGGCCAAAGGCAGGGTGGGAACATCACAGGAAGGGTATAACTAGCTAAGCAGAGTAGGTGTGAGCCTTAGAGTGGTAAGAATCTGCATTTCTATTTTCAAAGGATGGTAATGGAGTATCGATGGAGCTCAAAGAAAGTAGTGTAGCCAAAATGGGACAAAGGTGAAGTGAGGTTGGGACCACAGAAAATGCACTGAAAGGAAAGACATGGGCATTGGGCTCACAAACCCACTCCAGGAATGTTGATTAAAATGAAGCTGTAAAGAGAAGATGACAAGTGGCAAAACCAATCTTTGAATTCAGAGGCAATTTTATCCCACATAATAGTAATCTCAATGGAAAGGAGTTGAAGGTATGTCAGAAACTATTTTCGTATCATATCTTTCTCTTTGACCATGTTTTCCAAAGCAGCTATTGTCACAAAACTGCGGTTTTTCTGAGTTTACAGATTTCAGTCTCTCCGTTCACTAGCTAAGGCAAAGTCCCCTTAAACAATAATAATCATGATGACCTCAAGATTGACCAAAAAGTTCTGTGTAGTTCAGTAATGAATTAAACAACCCTTTCACATTATAAAGGTCATTTATTATTCAATTTACATTAGTTAGCACATAAGGCAGGTTGACATAGGCAATGGAGATAATGTAAAGATATCCTCCAGTGAATTAAGGAGAAGGAAACTTGAGTGACACCAGGGCAGAGCCTGTGTGATCTCAAATGCAGGAACTAGAGTTTTTGTTGAGGGGAAAGCATCTCCCTAAGGAATCAGAGATGAAGTCAGAAACCAGAATAAGTAAAGATGAATATAGCCACAGCTATGTTTTCCTATTCAAATTTTATCCTTTATATTAATTTCTATTTCTTAAAAGTAGAAATCCCTAGGTCTGAACTATCTCACTAGCCATAGGCTTGGTAGGGACATACAACACAGACCCATCCTGCACTTACACCCCTATCACTCAGGACCAATCGCTGACACCTCCAGGATTACACATCTGATTCACCACTCTCTGTCCAGATGCACCACACCAGCTCCTTAACGCACTTGGGTGTTGTCAGGCATAATGACAAGCCATCTGAATAATGACACCCATTCTAGGGTGCAAATGAGACAGCCGCTTATCCCCACCCCACAAAATGGAAGTTGAGTCAGTCATTTGAAACTGCTGTCCTCCTGGTGATGAATCTCTCTGTCAGGAATGAATGAGATTCCCTTTACCTGCCAGATGGTGTGTGACCTCTCACCTGTCAACAAGACTGTTTGGCAACATCAAACTGCTGCTCTTTGCCTAAAAATTCCATTTCAGAATAAAAGGCCTATCCCAAAGAAGTCAGTGGAGTGATGGACAGGAACTCCCTCCCACTGTTGGCAGACCATCCAAAGAGAAGTGAAGATGCCTGTGACCCCCCATTCGCATCTGGGTCAGGTGCTGTTGGCCTTCCCAGAGCAGCCCTTTGATTCCCTTCACACAGCTCTCTGAGCTCCAGGGCCAGGCAACAAATGAATACTGTATGATACCCTGGTCTTACCTCCGTGCAACTAGCTATTTATATCTGCAGGGGCCAGGCATGCATAGAGCAACATGACACTTCCAGAAAGTTACACGGCTATTTTAGCAATCTCCTATCAAGGAAGCACCAACAGACACAACCCATCCTTGCCAGGCAGGGGGAGCAAAGTGTTTAAGAGGCGGAAGTCTGTAATTTATGCTTGTGTGTGTGTTTTATTTTTTAACCTAGGATGCCATTTAGGAATCTTTGGGACTTTTCTTTTCAGACACACCCCACCCCCCAGCTGTCTTGATTAGTGGCTCTGTGTATGCTGGTCAGATCTGGGGATTAATGACGGCTAATTTGCCTGAGGTTGGTGCAGCCCAGGCAACAGACTTTGCACAACCAGCTTTTGCTGCCATATGGGCAGAAGCAGCTGTTTCAATTACTTTCAGTGCCCAGATGTGTCAGACGAGCCACCAGTCCTCTGCGGGGTACATCAGCACTGCGGCAGCTAATTGCTTCAATCGTGTGTGGAAGTGTGGTACTGGGTACTGTGAAAGGGGGTTTTGGGGACAGCAGAGTGCCAGCTGTCCTCACAGCTCACAATGCCAGCAAGTGGACAGGCTGAGACTAGATTTCAAGTTTCACTTGCAACGCTTGATGATACGTGGGCTGGCTTCTGTCTTTGTCAGGTGTACACAGTAGATGCACAGAGACAGGTAACTGACACACTCCAGGTTGAGATGTGTTGATCTCCCCACAGATCACATATAATAAGAATGAATGACATTTGGGTCTATGCATTGTGGATATCTAAGAAATCAAAATCCCATGATTTCAATTAGCATGCAATTTCTGTTTGTCACTTGAATTTGAAGCTTAATGGTTAACATGCACCCTAGTGCCACCCAGACAGTTATCAATGAATCAATTTGTGTGTCATGTTTTGGATATCTATTGAGGCAAGAGCAGACAGAAATGAAAGTTCAGCGACCACCCACTCCTCTGCTATATCCTGAGTCCTTGAGATAAGAAACCAGAGCTAAAAACCTCAGAGAAGATGTGCATTCCCATTGCTTGGGGTAAGAGCAGTGTCAGAAAACCTGGGGTAAATAGGAAGCTGTTATCATTGTCACAATGCATCTATTTAGGAAAAGAACAAACATTTGTTTTGTGCTAATTCTATGGTAATCAGGGCGATTGTGCTGCACTTCCCGAATGCTTGTTGCCATGGTTATTCCAAGCAATTTGCGATTATTAATGGCCTAGAATAATCCACAGAACTCAGTCTGAGACCTTTCATCAGAAACATGAGCATTGATTTCACCCTGACAATCCAATATTTTTGGAGCCCCAAAATAAGTTTGCTTTCTCTCAGCTGTGGAGTAAATAGCATCTAACCCATATTATGGTGTGTTCCTTCCTTCTCATTACTTCTATTAAAACACACAGATCTTATACACACACATATACACACAACACACCTACATACAATGCACATACACAAGACATATAAGCACATATACACAACATAAACCAGATGAATCTACAACACACACAATCATTTTGACTGTGAGTCTGTAGAAAAATAATGGAGTGCAAACTTTTCAAATTGATCTGTTGATGAAATATATTAATAAAATTTGGCAAAATAGCTATACCTAAGTGATCTGTCCTGGGATCTGTTCTGAGGTGCTCAATCTTGGGTTAAGTTAGCTTCAATATTAGAATGCAATTATTTAATCTCATTCTCAAGATATTTGCTCAAACAAGTCACTATATACTGTTTGTTATAATTATTAATAATAATAGTGAAAGTAGTATGTGCTCCTATGTATTTAGATAATCTTCTAAATATAGCATATATATATATATATATCCACATAACTCTAAGAGATTTAATACAAATGAGCATTGATGGGAATATTTGAGTATTAGAAAAACTGCAAATGCTTTTGCTAAAATCATGAAGATAGAAGCATGTTTTTATCCAATAATTGCAGTATAGCAAACACCTTCAAAACTTACAGCCTTTAACTACAAGGAATTTCTATTCCTTATGCTTCGATGACTGTTCTGGACAAACCCGCTCTGCATGACTTTCACAGGCAGCCCACAGAGAGCTGCATCTAGCCAATGTTGGGCAGGACTAGGTCAGAATTTCTACAAGCAGAAATCCTGTACCCAGGCACTGTGCACATTTCCAGCAGAAGCCTGACTCTCCAGACTTTGGTCTCTCATATTTCTCTGTCTGGAACCCCTGGCTATGGTCCATCTCCAGAAGAGGAACTCAGTGAGCCACAGAACAAGACAAAAATCTTCTGAATGTATAGTATTGGCCAGGAGCTACTACAGGCCATGTGGTCGCAGTGTCACAGGAAGATCAGCTATTTGTAAAAGACGATTTGTAGGTATAGCTAAGACCAGGAGAGGACAATGGTAGCTATTCAGAAGCCACACAGTATGGTTGTTTGGGAGTGTGAAAACATGGAATGAATGAAGAGATTCTATTTGAAATAAAAATCTTTGTTTGCTTTTATATTAATAATAATCATGCATTTTTTAAATAGGAAGCAAAACAAACATAAAGCCTTTTAATTCAATAGTAATCTTCACTGTGTTGTTAGAATACGAGATATAGAAAAAAAAAAACAAAAAAGAGCATTTTTTCTGCTTAAAACTTTCCTGAAAACAGTGAAAGTGATATTGATTAGGATATTTCCTGTTTTTATCTGCTTTTGAATAGTAAGAATTGAAAAGAATAATTACTCTATAAAAAAGACCCCAAATTGTCATTCACTGTGCCTAGGAAGAAATTCTCTTCCACACATTCCTTTTCTTGTTCGTGCCGGGTCCTAACTGAGCTAAGTTGACATATTAATGTCTGAGCCTCCTTGTTCCTTGAGTCATGACAAATTTCTCTTCAGATAATGTATCCATCTGAGATGAGATTGCTGTGAATTAAAAAGGAAAGCCTTTGCATAACCACATGTTTCCAGAAGGTTGTAAGGTTCTCTGTCCTCCAAGAGATGATGTCCGTCAGCTGAGCAGGGAAAGTCAGACTGGAAATGCCACCATGCTTAAGATTAGTTGCATGTGAGATTTATAAACAGAAAAAAAATGTAGCCATGTGGATAATAGTGATGCTACTAGGATGGAAACTTTGGGGACTTCAGTGGTTGCACCCAGCAGATTCCCTGACAAGACATTCAAGTTATTGTACATACCAAGCGACCATTGTTGACAATAAACTTTCATTTTAACAGTTTTAAAGGGAAACAGATCATGAGGGTAGAGTCCTGAAGGATGGATTAATGCTGCTACTGAAGGTAGGTTTGACCCTCTCCTGTCATTCCAAGCTTTTTGCCCCTCTGTAATATAATGCTTTCTGCCTTTTTATAACACTGCAAGATAACCCTGGCCCAAAGGGACTGCCTTGATCTCAGCACTTTCAGGTTGCAGAGTCATGAGAACTAAATTCCTGTTCCTGTTAGTTATTCTGCTGTCCTGATATGGTGGCACAAAAGGGTAAGATGTGCTTTATTTCTGTTTATTCCTCAGTAGTGTTTCATGGCTTAGAGGTCTGTCAGCAGCTTTGGACGGCTGTGAATAGAGCTGCTAGAATATTCATGCCCAGGGTTCTATGACATATTTCCACTGCCTTAGCCCACTTCCAGTCACACTGACTCAAAGCTGGAATTATCATTGTGTATATTCCTTCTCTTAACTCTCTGTTTTCATTACTTTTATCATTATTGTGACAAACTTCCACGTGAACAATTTAAGGAAGAAAAACTTTACTTTGGTTCATGGTTTCAGTGCACCATGGTAATGAAGGCATGGTGGTAGAGCATATGGTGAAGATCATTAAGACTTGGAGGATCAGGAAACAGGGAGAACAGGACTAGTAGTAGTGCCAGACTTCAGCCCTGAAGGGCCTGCTCTAGTGAGACCTGTGTCATCCAGCCGTGTCATACATCCTATAAGTTCCACAACCTCCCAAAGGGCCTAGTGTTCAAACACTTGAGTTTGTGAGGGACATTTCAAACCCAAACCATAATACTCCTTGACAAGTGAATAACTGATTGCATTTGAACAGTTACTGCCTCAATAAAGAACAGTCACAACTCTAAGGAGTAAGGAAGTATGGTCTAGCTGTCAAGGGTGAACAACATAAAACTAGTAAAACTTGCCTTTAATATTTGACAGCTCTCAACATTATCTGTTTCTTTTTCTGCTACATAATTTTAAACAATCAGATACAAAGATTCTGTTTACCTAAGTTATTTGGTTTTATTTTGATGCTTTGTTGGATCAATTTACTCTGTCTGAAAGAGCAATGTCTTATAAAAGTACAGAAAAGTCTGAATTATCAGCATTGTGGACATGCAGTCCTCAGAAGAGAGGCAATATGCATCAGAGCCATGAAAACAGAAATGTGTGTCATGAACTAACATACTTAATCAAATATTTCAATTACAAAATGTTCGATCTACTCAGTTTCATGTTAGCTATAGTTATAATTCATATGTATATATGAGGGTTTTTTTTTTTGCAGTAGCCTATACTTCTCAATCCTGACGTCAGCCTCATAATACAAGCTCAGTTTTCTTCCTTTTTTCATTAGCATTCTTATTCTTGTGTATGAGTGTGTTGCCTGCATGAATGTCATGCAATACTCACAGAGGGCAGAAGTGGGTATCAGATGCCCTGAAACTGGAATTATAGACAGTTGTTAGCCTCCACGTGGGTCTGGGAATCAAACCCGGGTCCTCTGCAAGAGCAACCAGTGTTATTAACCACTGAGCCATCTCTCCAACCCCCACTTTTCTTCCTTATAAAGAATGGGCTAGCTTTCTTAACATCATATACTATCATAAGAGCACTTGTCTCTAGCTCTTACAAACAGAAGTGATCCAACTAGCTGATCCAGAAACAAGGTTTTCTCTTAAGGACACTCCTTTTCCCTGTAGTTTAGTTTAGCTTCAGTCAAGTCTACATGTACCCCTTCATCATCTGAAATAAAGAGATTAGGAAGTAAAAAGTAAAAAGAAAAGTAAAAATAAACAACATTTGTACCTCTGTAAGAAACTGATTTGGATTTTTTTGATAGGTGACCATCAACACACGAATGGAAAAAGAAAATGTGGGTTATATCTGCAATGGAGTTTTACTGATTGACTAAGAAGAAAGAAATTATGTCCTTTTAAGGAAAATGAATAGACCTTGGGATCATTATGTTAAGATGAAATGCGATCTTCCCACAAAAACAAATCTTGCATCTTTCTCTTATACATGGATACTAGAGAAACAATCAAGAAAGAATGTCAAGAAGCTAAACAGGGAAGAAAGGAAGTACATAGGACATGGCAGAAAGTTATGTATTTTTCCCGAGGAAATGTGAACAAATGTGCTTACACCCCAGATAGAGCACATACAACATATCAAAGTAATGATTTCAAGTCCAGCATTGCAAACTAATGGTTTTTATTGGTGTTACTTACAGGAGTGTGAGTGAGGAGTCACTTACAGGAGCATTGATGACTCAAAGGCAGCTTCAATAATGAAAAGCACATCCAGTGTGGATGGAAGCTCATGAGAGCTACATGGGCTTGCAGCCTGACAGGTAGGAAAATCTCCTTGAGGCAACAGCACTGGTTCCCTAGCAATTGTTTACTGCTTCTTTAACTTTAGGGAGGAGATTTGTCGTCTTCTTTCTTTAAAAAAATTTTAAATTATCTTTATTTTATTTTATGTGTATGAATAGATTGCCTGCATGTAAATAAGTACATCCATGTTGTGTGGTACCCATGCAGGTCAGAAGACAGTGTCGGATTCCCTGGAACTGGAGCTACAGATGGTTGTTAGCTACCATATGGGTGCTGGAAATCAAAGCTGGGCCCTGTGCCAGTGCTCTTAACCACTGAGCCATCTCTCCAGCCCTGAGGGATTATCTAACTTTCAGTTTTCCTGAACTTCTGAGGTTGTGTTTGCTTCCTCAGTCTCACAAGCCTCTCTCTAGAGAAGGAGAAGAGGAAGGAATGTAAGAAAAAGTAAGAGAGGGCATACACACATAGCACATTTTATGCATTTATAGACACGTCATAATGAAACAAATTTGCACAATTAACATATGCTTATTAAAAAATGATTCTGTATTCACTGCTATTCTATAAATTATTTCCTTCCAATAAGAATCACAAGATCTGGTCCATGCCATTATCTTGGGATTCTTCTCCTTCCTGTATGCCTATGATTCATAAGTTTGGTCTTTTTATGGTGTCACACAATTCCTGCATATTCCATTCTTGTGATTTCTTAAATTTTTCATAATCTTTGCTTGAGTGGTCTAGTTCATCCACTTTATCTTCCAGTCTTGATACTCTGTTTTCCATTTCATTCATCCTATTGGTGAGGCTTTCTCCTGTCCTTTCTAATTGGATTATTGAGTGTTTCACTTCCTTCATTTCAGCCTGAGTATCTCCAATGTCTCTCTTTTCTGAATTCATTCAAAAGTTTATCCCTATCTTCTTTCAGTTCTTTGATTTCTTTGTGTGTTCTTTAAATTCACTGAATTCTTTTATCAT
>NW_008355272.1:9557908-9585139 GCF_000622305.1 Nannospalax galili
AATCTACTTTCTTTTTCTGTCTTATAAGGTTTATACGGAGTACAATATTGTATAACTGTATTAATTCAACTGTAAACCTAAAATTTTACAACCAATTTTGAAGGAGATGCATCTTAGCTCTGGAAATTCTTATTGAATATTTCAATGCTGTTGTAATGAAATGCTTCTTCTGATTGTGTGGTTTTTAAATAAATAAATAATTTTAAAAAAGAATCACAAGAAAGCAATATGTTCACAGAAGCTTCTGGGTATCCATTGGTTGCTTCACTTCTTGACAGGGAAGTAATTCTCTCCTAAGCAAGCCTGGTTGTCCATCCTTTACCAAGTTTGATGTGCTCCTCATCCAGTCTCTTTTGTAGGCAGACAGAAAAGTTGAGTGAATAAACCTCTCCTGTAACAAGTGTGTGCTCTCACCACTGCATGCATAGTTACTCTGGGTCCTTGTGACTAGGATGGACATAGGCAATGGTTACGGTGTGGAGGCCCATGCCACTGGCATCGGAATCTTCAGATGTTTAAAAGAAAATCACAAAAGTGAGCCTCAATGTCCTTACTAAAGTTTTAGCTATGGGACTTAGCAATTCACCTTTGAATATGGTTGCTGACTAATTTTGATAGGCAGTCAAATTTTAGTGTAATTAGTATAAGAGTTACTCACTCAAAGTCCTTCTTTGAATTAAACTTTAGTTCTGTCCATCAATTTTATTTTTAAAGTTTGCCAGTAACCAACATTATATGGATATTCACACATATATTGTAAAATAAATACATATTTTAAATGTATAATTATGAATACATACATATTTTAATTGATCCTTATATATTTATTATTATATCTTTAAGCCTTCTTTTTAAATATTTTATTTACTATTTTTATTTTGTGTGTATGTGTGTTTTTCTTGCTTGTAGGTAAGTGTACCCATGTCATGCAATGCCCACAGAGGACAGAAGAGGCTGTTGGATCCCCTGGGACTGGAATTTCGGACAGTTGTTACCTGCCATGTGGGTGCTGGGATTCGAACCTGAGTCTTCTGCAAGAACAACCAGTGTTCTTAATCACAGAGCCATCTCTCCAGCCCCCCTTAAGCCTTCTAACCATGCCCTTTGAGTCTACCTTTCATTTCGGGTTTAGTTTCTTTGTCTAAAGACTTGGGTACTTTTCTTTGAAGTATAACTGGAAAAAATATATTTCAGGCTGTCCAAGGAAAGCAGAATTAGGCAATAAGAGCCCTCAGAGTTTTTGTGAAGTTGAGGATTAACAAGAATAAACATTTGTATGGGACATAATCATGTGTGATTTCTATTGATTCTACTAGGGCATCCCTATGCTAAATTAGCCAAATGAGTGCTCTGGTATTATAGTAAAGCAAAATTTGAAAATATACAAGAAAATAAACTATACACACAACATTCTTAACATCATACACATTTGTTCTAGTAATAAAAATTGAATTCTCGTAATTAAGGCATGAGCATAAAAGCAAAAACATGGCCTTGAACTATTAGAACACAGCAAACTCACCTATAGATAATTTCCTGTTGCTTAAAGCCCTGATATTTTATAATCATCTAAAGACTCAGGCAACTTTGTAAAAACATGGTAAGTTGTGATTTTTGTCTAATTGCAATGTAAACGACTCAATCCACTAGTGATGCAAATTATTTCAATCACATAATGAAAATGCTTTCTGTTCTGTAAAAGCATGACCCTGAAGGTTATAGTTTAATGGCCCCATGGGATTCTAAATGTTGTTTACCTACCTTTGAAATAATATGTCCAGCCCCTCCTCGCATTTTAAAAACTATATCTAGATCATTTTTACATGGCTCTTTGAAGACGAATCTTTGATACATGTTCATGATGAACTTGGATGAAAATTGTTTTTTATCTTAGAAATACTTTTAAACTACTTATCATAGACTTGCTCTGTCTTATATGCTATCAAATAGGCTAGTTTCACTGAACATTTCACACAACATCTTATTGAAGACCAGGAATAAATGATGCACTCAATATCTTGACATTTCTATACCAAGTTACCTAAAGCTACAGACTTTCTGGGCATATGGTCTGACTCCCAAGGGATTATAGGCAATAGCTGAACCAACTGTTTAGCTATGTCATAATGAAGACAGAGCTGACTTCCAAAGATGAGACAGAAGGAGTCTTACTGCTTTCCACCCCTCTTTAACTTGGCTAACATCCCCACTTTAAGGTAAATCACAAAGCTATCCCACTTTCGTCTCAGATAGGACCCTGATGTTCATCAACAAGAAATACCTAACTACAGTCATTGTCTTAATCCATCTGTTCTGCTTTGACAGAATACCATGTAGAACTTCTACCTTAATAATCTTACTATTAAGAACATGAAATGGCCAAAGTCAAGGCACTACTGCTTGAGGAGGGCCCCTCTCTACATCTGAGATGATTCCTTGCTACAATAACTTACAGGAGGGAGAAATGCTGTATTCTCACATGGTAGAAGATATCAGCAACCCAGTTGAAACTGTATGTTGCTTTCTTTGCAAAGGCCTTAGTCCTGTGTATGGCCAAATCACCTCTGGGCATTCTCATCTCTGAATACCAGCTCCTTGACTTCACATCTACTTCTCTAACCTGTTGCCTATCTTCTTACTTGACTTACGGCCTGTGATCCAGCTTTCTCCATAAAGTAACAGCCACTTCTTAAGTTTTATGATTTTTCTCAGCACAGAAAGATAGCCACTATATTTTGGATCTTGACTGTCCCCCAAAGGCCCAAGTTACAGGCTTTGGTCACTATCCTGTGGCACATTTAAGAGGTGGGGCTTGATAGAAGGAAGGGGGGTAGGTTACTGGAGTCATACTCCTGAAGTTAGGACCTTTGACACTTTGCTTCCAGCCTTTGTGAGCTAAACAGCTTTTCTCTAGCCTGTCTCCCTGTCATGAAGTACCACCTCACCACAGTCCACCAAAATGAATGTAGCCAACAGACTATGAGTTAAAACCTCTGAAAGTGTGAGCCAAAATAAACCTTTCTTCCTTTTAAGTCAGTGTTCTCAAGTATTTAGCCATAAGACAGAAAGCTAACACAATGATTAGAGGTAGTCATTATGTAATTTTTTTACATTTTTAATTGAATTTTTGTGTATTTCATACAGAACATCTCAATCAGTCTTAATGATCTGTTATCACTTTATCACTGGCACCGTCACATAGCGCTCCCACACTGGAATTCACACATTCTGTCAAGAGGCTTGGTCTTTACTTATCTGAACCTCAATTTACTTATTTAAAGTGTTGATAATGCCATCTCATTGATATGCTCTTGACAAGATTCATGGAGTGTTGCATGTGGTACATCTAACATGAAATATTCACTAAATAGAAGCAGTTATTTCCTGAGAATGAAAAATCCTTTGGAGGGGTTGTATCAGAATCATATTCACATTTTAAAGCCTGTCATATTCAAGTAGTTTTCAACATTATTTCTACTGTGGTACATATAACATCTGTCAAGAAGTTACAAAGCAGTGAGTTTTACTTCAATAAAAGAAAATAATCGGGGCTAAGGAGATGGCTCAGGTAATATAGGGCTTGCCTAGCTGGTATGAACTTGAATTCAGATCCTTAGCACCTACATGAGAAATGGATCCCCTGCAGCAGGAGTTACAGGTGGCTTTGAGCTGCCTGATGTGGATACTGGAACTGAATTCAGATCTTCCACAGTACAAACATGAAATCCCAACATTGGTTGCAGGGGTCAGAGACAGGAGGCTCCCTAGAGTTCCTAGCTAGGCAGGCCAGCCACTCAGGAAAATAGTAAGTTGACAAGTGATCAAGGAAGGCACTTGTCATCAACCACTGGCCTACAGAGAGAGAGAGAGAGAGAGAGAGAGAGAGAGAGAGAGAGAGAGAGAACAGAGAAGAAGTGGAGAGAACTGACCTAATTACTAATATTGAATTCTCAAGAGCGTTTTTCTTCCCAGGACTATGAACTGACATGACATGACTAAGAACTGACATGGCATTTGGAAGAGAATTATGAGGGCATCATGGGTGCCATGAAGCTCTGGGAATCTCTACATCCATTGCTCACATTCCAGATCCAAAGCTTATCACACCCATTATATCCTCAGTTACACAACAATGCTAAAAACTGCATTTTCATAATGCAGAACTGTTGGAGAATAACAAACACACTGCACTTTAATTTTTATCTCGGTTGCACACAAACAGATATATGCTATTTTTATAATTTAAAAATAAAAAATCAGGGCTAGAGAGATAGCTCTGCTATTAAGTGTATATAATTGCTCTTGCAGAGGATCTGAGTTCAGTTTTCCAGCATCCACATCAGGCTGGCCACCATAGGCACCTGCATCCATCTGCACATACCCACTCACACACACACACACACACACACACACACACACACATAATTTTTAAAAATTAAATTAAATCTTTTAAAAGTCAGAGGCGCATTGCTTAGAAGCTTATGTGGCACATTCTTCCCATTTCAATATCATTAGCCATTCCAAGGCATCATAATTCTTGTTTAAACTCCTTCTTTCCAGGTTGTTGAGATTAAGCATCTAATGGTCATGGAGGTGCTCATGCTTCTCTCTAATCGTGAGGATGAGGAACCGTAAGCAGAAAGCAGAGCAGTGGATGGTGGTGGCATCAAGGGTCACAGCCTAGAAGAAAGTGGAGAAGTTTTCTGGCACTTCTACCTCTTTGAGTAGAAGCAGTGCCGTGCTTCCTCTCAACTATTTCTGCCTCTAGTGCAACATCAGTTCCTAGGTCTAATCTGCCCTCTCCTTGGACATTTAATTTTAATTCCAATCTGCTTCTTTAGCGATACTTTCTTTGAAGATTAGAACCAGAAACACAGGGCACCTTTCCTTGGATGCTGACTCTTTCCCATGTTGGGATGTAGTAGAAAATGGTAACTACTATAGATTTTAATAATATATCACTCTAATTACTAATACCCTAATATGATACCTCAGTACCGTATAAACTAATTTATTTCCCTTTCATTTGTAATCACTATTTGCTGAGTCAATCAACAATGTGTAGTTTCCATGTCATTATACACAGAAGGAACAATTAGATTGCACATTTTTAAATTTTAAAAAATTATAATATTTGTAAATACCTCAGCTCCAAATGAATTTATTGCTTTTAAAATAGTAATAAAATGTTCCTGGCTCTAGCCCTTAGTTCAACAGCCAGGGCTCAGGTGTCTAGGAAGCTGGTATTTTTGTAGAGTATTTTGTGTATATGTTCAGGTGTTAGGTGCTCAAAGAAATGGATGGAGTATCTTCTAAGATTAACCCAGTCTCTAGCATTCTGAACACATGATCTCTATTCCTTTAACCCATGTAGAACTTCTAACTTAATAATCTTATTATTAAGAACATGAAATGGCCAACTAAACAGGTGATTGAAGGCTTAAGACTATTCAGCCCCATAACCACTGTGACCCAAATATTATACGCTTTTCAGAGTCACATTTGCATAACTCATGAAACTATTCTGTAGAGACAGAAAACTTATGTAATATTTTGTCAAGAGACAAAGCTCTGGGAAACACACTGGATGAAGAAGAGGAATTCTATGTGACATACATGTACATATGTACATGAGAAGTTTGCAAAATCGGGATACTATGACATAGGAATTTGGCCAGACATAGAAAAACAAATACTGCATGTTGTACCTCAGATGTGGCAGCTAACAATAAAAACAAAAACGGCCTTGTGAATGTAGCAGAGTGATTACTAAGAGGTTGGTGGGGGAGTGGATGAAAACAATTGGACTCGAGGAATGTACCCTATATGTTTATATTGAAATACCACACTTAATTACATTAATATGTGTAATAAATATGTGCTACTCACAAACTCAAAAATAAAGTTAAAATGGATTAACAGTGCTTACTGTTTTTAAATGCAATGTAATTCAGTATAATTTCAACAAACAGACTCAGAGAAAATAAATGGCATCCATAGGCAAAACCAAATGAAATCAACCCCAATTTCAGAGCCTACTCAGAAAAGAACTCCAAATGGAATACAGACTCATTGTAACATATAAATTAAAATACTTTAAGGGAAAAAATAAAATCTTCAAGATACAGAGATAAATAAAGGGTCTTAGACTTGACCCCCTCAAAAGCACAGTTCAAAGAAATGAAAACTGAAGGGTTGGACCTCATCAAAATTCAAACCTCTGATCTATAGAAGAGGATGGGGACCAGAGCCTTATCTAGACAATGCCACAAACTTTGCGCTAAATGTGCCCATCATCCAGAGTGGCATCATGTTTCATCCTAGATATGGAGTGTTTCAGGAATTACCTGGAGTAGTGGCCAGGTTTCCAGTTGAAGAAGAAGACAAAGATCAAAGATCCAACATCAGTGCAGATGCGTAACCACGAGGGCTGAGGGAGGGGTGACTGTGTGTGTCTGTGTCTGTGTTTTATTCTCCAAACTGACAAATAAAAGCGCTGTTACTTAACTGAGCTGCTGCCATCATTATATACACTAACGACCTCAGTTCTTCAGCAATTTCCCAAAGGTCCATCTAGATTTAATATTACCTTTCTCCTACAACTCTCCTATTTTCCAAGGGTGGATCCTACTAGAAAGATTCTGGGCCTCTTCATACCTTGGGCTTTCAAACAATTTGACCACTTTTCTCCCCTCACTTTAGCTCTTGCTTTTCCCCTGGAAGGTCTTTCTTTCTCAGATGATTGTTACTAAGAACATCCATTCCCTTCAGTGGGAAAACACACAATTTCCTAAAGTCTAGGTTCAAAGGCTAAGCTATGGTGGCTTGTTTCCTGGCTTTAAGTGTCCATGAACTTTCAAAAGGCAAATGAAAGCAAAGGGACAGTATGAGCAAAGCCTCAGAAAAGGGGAGCCACCCAGACCACAGAAATCCAGTGTGTGCCCAGAACTAAAAAGAGATGAAACTTCCAGAAGGCAGGTTGAGGCAGAGGTAGTGGATCTTAGATCTTAGGAGAAGCGGTGGGGACCTGAATTGATGAATTTTCCCTGAAAAGAGGCAAAAGATGCATGCCAAATTGTGAAGGGCCCGCACTGAGCTTTCATTGCAGCTGGAGTGTCAGTCTCGGGCCCAGCTGTTAGAATTGATGTTTACCTTTTAATTAGTAGAGATAAATGTGCTTCAATTAAGTCCTCACTTTATGTAGATGTACTTCAGCTTGACGTCTGAAAGTGAGATGGCCTTGAGGAGAAACTTAGACCAAGGACAGAATGACAAACAAGGAAATGCACTGCAAGCATGGAAATAGGATTTAACAAAGAAATCTGTCAAGCTCCCTGAAAACCAAGAGGCAAAGGCAGATTGTCAGTAAAAAAGGATTCATGTGACAGTGGATTCTTTTCTTGTTTTGGTGCCTGGGGACAGGGAGGAACTGACTTTGTTAGCAAAGGAGAGATTTATCCTTGTGAGGCCCTGGCTGGCTCCCAAGGTCCCCCAGACAGCTCATAGAACGTCACAGTCTGTACTAAAGGTTGGTCATCAAATGTTCTATTGAATGTAATTCTGTTTGAAATTTCTTAGCAAACTTCACAGACTGAAGAAGCACACAAACTAGGAATGGGCAAGTCCCGCCTTGTGGGGTTGTTAGTGCCAAAGGCAGATTGGCAATCCTGGGTACTAATACCTCCATCTCAGAGGGGTTCAGAGGAGCTTTGATGGCAGACAGGTGACACGGTGAGCAAACATCATCGGAAACTGGGGAAGAATAATAAGAGACTATCATTAAATCATATATCTGCTTCTCCAGTCAAGAAATACAGCCAACGCCGCTTGTGTGCTTTGCACTAGAGTTCCAATGACAAAAGGAACCGATAGGACATTTAAAGGAACAGCGACCGTTGAGGGGTCAAGTGTTAATTGTAGTAGGACAGGGTCCTAAATATCATATGGTGACACCTAAGTCAGGGGACATTTTCTGAGAGAAATGGCGTTTGATGTTTGAGATGACAGTTGGTCTTTGAGGCTATGTCTGAATCAAAGAGAAGGAAGGATGGTGCTAAGGTCTAGCACTGAGCAGATGCTCAAGACATCTCAGGACCTTTGCAGATTCTGCAAGCAAGGGGAAGTAACATAGGAAGATGGAAAGTGACCAGGGCCAGAGGAGATGGGCCTTAGCTTTGAAAAGAGTAGACATGGAAATGGGAACCCAGCCCTTGCTTCAGTCCTGTCACTCAATACCCTTTCCAGTAAGGACCTTGCACTATCTGAATTTATCACTCTTGATGAATAAGCCATAAAGGGCGCTGTGGCATCTCTGCTGAGTTCTTAGTCTTTAGTATTCATTCCTAAATGAATTTCCCAGGGATGGAGGAAGCCTCCGAGCTCAACATACCCTGCACCTGAATCTGTAGGAATCCTCCAAAGCACACAGCTGTGGTTTCCTAGAATCAACTCTTCTTTTAAGATATAAAGTGTGTCCCATCTTATTCTTAGTGGTTGCCCTCCTATTTCCTGTTCTTACACAGAAATTTTCTTCACTTAAAGGATTTAAAATCCCTTTCACTAAATCTTATATCTGTTTATGAATGCCTACTGTCTTTCCAAAGCTAAATATCATTAACTATTATACACTGTATGAACTGTGTGTACATACTAAAATTTCCTAAGTGTATTTTTTTTTATTTTCAATCATGTTTAGTAAAATTATAGAGTACCAATATTTCTAGTCCACTCTGTTTTCCAGTCCTGAAACTCAGTCTGAGTAGCTGAGACCGTGGAACCATGCACCTGACTGTTCTGTGACTCAAAAGATAGTACAATAGGAAATCTGTAGCATGAGTGTGAGCACCAGCTTCAATTCTGCCTTCACTGTGAGGTGTCTGGGAAATGAGTACCCTCCCTGTGCTTCGGTACTCACACAATGCTAACAGTAGTCACTGCCTCATGGACTGATGCAAGATTTATAGGAGATGATCCTGCAATGCCTTCCAAACAGATCTTGACAGAGAAGGTAGATATTATTGCTTTTAAAATTTAATTATTATTCCCTTGCTGTGATTATACCATATTACTGGAAGATAACATATTTTTCATAAATAAATTTTCTAATGATTAAAGCTTAACACTTTGAGCAGCCAAACATACTCCCTCTTTAATATTTTGGGATGCGACCTTTGCTAACTGTGAGATTTGTCATTAACACGTATTGAAATAATTGAAGTTGCCTTTAGGAATGGTTATATTGAATACCGAATGTAGCATTGGGCTGCAAGAGGAATGGCCTCTGGAGGTCAGTTTACTCCCGCACTAAATGGCACTGAAGACTTCCTTCTCTGTAATTGTCACTTTTTATAATTGTGGTTGTTGCTGTTTTCTAATCTTCCCTCACTGCCAGGATCCAGGATCTTGGCTGACAACATATGAGGCTGTCAGTTTACCTGCCTCCATAACCCCTCAAAACTTCTATTTTAAATGGTTAAATTGCTATAGCTTAGAAAACAAGGGACATGCGCTTGTTGCTTAAGAAAATAATAATTAGGATGTCAAGGAAGCCATTTTTTGTTCCTTTTTTAAAATTTGTTTTTATTGAGCTTTTTTTCTGTATTTCATACAATATATCTCAAAAAATCTTAATCATTTTTATACCGCTATCCCCACTGGCACCCTTTCTTAACCTCCCCTGGAACCCAAATACTCTGTCATCCATGTTAAGGTCCAATGTGTCAAGTTAAGGTCCCCAGACATTCCCCAGTGCAAGTCCATCCACTGAGGTCTAGTCAAACTATCTAGAGTCTCTTGTTTTAGGAAGATGAGCTCTTCCTCACCTAGCAGCAATCAGTTGCCAATGTTTCTTCAGCTAAGATTGGGGTCTACTGTCCATTTCCCCAATTCTATGCTGGGTTTTTGTCTGCCTGAGTTTGCGTGGATTTTGTGCATGCTGACACCATTGCTGTAGATTTATATGGGCTTGTAGAACTCTGTTTCCATAGCACCTCCTCCCTGGCTCTTACAATCTTTCCGGTCCCCCTTTTGCCATGGTCCCTGAGCCCTGGGTAGGTGAAGCTTAATATGAGTCCTGTCCAAGGACCAGCAATCTACAGACTCTTAATCTCTGCGTTTTGGCCATTTGTAACCTATTGCGTTCTTGCCCTCTGTTGCATGAGAGAGCTTCATTAATGAGAACTGAGAGATTCATTAGTGGCCTCTTCATTACTCCTGTTCTATGTTCCATGAGTCTTAGGTGGGGAGATTACATTGTAGATATGTCTTTTAGGACTGGGCAATTCATAGACAATGTCTTTGTGTGACCAGTGGTACTTGACAGTAGTCTCCAGCTGGTGCAAAATAAGCTTTTTTATGAGTAGTGACTGGGATGTTTGTCTGTAAATACAAGGATACATATTTTCCACTTAGTAAGAAATCACATTAGTGTAAGACTGTGACCGACTTGGAGTTTTCTCTAAGTTCTATGATCTCTCCAGCCATAAGGATTTGGTTATGTTTACAGTGCCACACAAAGTTTTTCCCATTGAGTGGGCTTTTAGTACAATTAGGTAGCTGTTGATTGTCCCCAAGGTAAAAGTGCCACTACTGCGCTAATGTCATATGCTGTGCCTTGATGTGGCTATTTGGTCTTGAAACTAGCTTTGGACCACCAATTGATGTTTTCCCTTGGCACCTTCATCGTGCTCTCCAGAGCTGAGGTCTAGCCTTCAGGAGAACTGGTTTCAGGTCATTCCAGCCCTATTGCTCTAAATCTTATGTCAGAAGTATGTTCTGTCTTCAGCAATAGGGTCTTACCTTCAGGTTCTCTGAGGTCATCCAGGACTGTGGCAATAGCCTGAGTAATTTTGGTAGTCTCTTGGAACACCTTGGCCAACAACTAATGGAAGGTTTCTCCTGTCTGTCACTGTTTCTTGTGATGTAGCTTTTAGCTATACACATGGACTCATGTAGAGATTCTGTATGTGTAATTTGCCATTAGGTTGTTGGACTAATATGATTCCCTTTGTTTTTTTAAGCTATGTAGGCATTATTTATCTCTCCTCTCCCTCTTCCTGACTAACCCTTCTACCATGGTGTCACCATTTAAAATACCCCATTTTCCCCTTTTCTCTCTTGATAATACCAGTTTCCTATGGTCCCATCTCTCTTTAGCTACTTCTTTTCCTTTATCCCCACGGTTCAAGGAAGTCCTTTTCAATGAGTCCAGTTTATACAGCTTTCCCTCCAAAATTCCTCCCAGCACAGTTTCTCTTCTAAATGTCTTCTATAATGGGAGAACACATTTAGTTTATAGTAAGATAAAGCTGTCCCTCTCATTCACTCTGAGAAAAAACTCACCCCATATATTCAAAAAAATAATGAAACAAATCAGGCTTCTGTTAGAACCCAATCCACAGTTACGATGTGGAGACTTGCATGATACCCCAGTCATGGCAGAAGTCTCATTTAGAACTGGAAGAACCCTATCAGAATTGGGAGTGCTTGCCAAATGGAAGCCAGTTGTCTGGGAAAAAGGCTAAGATGGTAAAATGCTTATCATGAAAGCATGAGGACCTACCTGACTTTCATCTGGAGAACCCAGGTAAAAAGCTAGGCATGGTAAAGCATTCTTACAATCCCAGCACCAGGGAGGCAGATCCTTAGGACCTATGGGCTAGCTATCCCAGACAAATCAGCAAGCTCTAGGTAAATGAAAGACCAAGTCTCAAAAAGTGAAGCAGATGGTTCGTAAGGAACTACATCCAGTTTGCCCTTTGCCCTCTACATAGACACATATACTTCTGTATGTGTACTTGCACATGAACATGCAACTAAACACACACACACACACACACACACGCACACACGCACACACGCACGCACACATTGGAAGCAATTCTATCCCTTTAACCACAAATTAAGTTATTCTTATGAACATACACAAATGCAAGAAAAAAATAATTTTCTTTCATTTGATCTTCTGCCAAAGTATTTGAGACTTCAAATCAAAGCATTTGATTTTCCAAACTAAATGATAACTAGATTTACTTCTGAGAGATCAGATGGAGAATTAATGTGCATAACAATTCTCATCTCTGAGGATCTGTGTTTCACTAAAATCTCAATTATCATGGCTAGTTTGATAGGGCACAAGGATGTGCTATAAAGTTTCCGGAGTAGGCATGATAACCACAACTCCTGACACTTTGCTGTCTGCCCAAATGATAGGTTGCTAGATGCCACATAGGTCTGTGCCTGTCTTTATAACAGCAGCAGGTGAACAATGTGTTTTAGATAAATTCCTTGTTCCCAGAGTTGGGCTAATAGCTGTAACTGCAGAAGTAATAAATTGTCAAGTGTTTAAAGGTTTGCTTTAGAGATTAAACTTTCATGTTAAACTCCATTGATTAAAAAGTGGAACTTCTGAGGCATGTTTCTGCATTTAGAAACTGAAGAGAAAATTTAAGTTTGCAGAGAAATTGAAAAAAAAAAAGCCAAAAGAAAGCTGGACTTCTGTAAGGTTTGTCAGCTCTTAAGAGTCTCTTAACAAAGGACAATCAAGTCAAATAAAAGTTTAACTCAGTAAGCCATAAGGAATGGCTGTAGTGGTGTCAGGAAACAACTATGTGCAGTTAAAGCAGTGAAGAGACAGAGATGGAGTTAAAGGCCAAGATCGGAGATGCTAGGGGGACCTTGAAGGAGCTGAGCAAAGCAGAGGCCATGGTGGTGAGTGACTGCAGGGCCCAGGATGTCTGGTAGAGTTTATAAGATTTCCCTGCTCACTATATCATTCACACATTTCATTCATTCATTTGTACACAGCTCATCTACTATGATGAGGCACTTACTACCTACAAGGACCGTCAGAAAATAAGAAGTAAAAACCCTGAGACCAGGACTCAACTCTTCAGGAAAGTATAATTTCTCCTTTTCTTCTTCATGCCTTTCTTACTAACCATGCTTTCTTTAAGGCTTTGGGCTGCCCCTAGCATCTTGTGTTTCTTCATTTTTTCTCTAAAGCTTCCTTCTCCCAGTCACATGTCTGACCTCCATGCAGGCTCCAAACCTGCATGGCTCCATGGCTTTCTTTCCTTCTTCCTACTATTCATCTCCTCAAGGCAGCTGCCAAGATTACCAGCTCGCCTGCCCTGAGGATTTTTCTCTAAGATTCTAATAAAATTGTAAAAGCTTCCGTTTGTGTCTATTCTTAAATTCTTTTATAAATGAGACTAAGAACCCTCTAGGGGACCCTCTTTCTCCCTGTTTCAACACTGACCCTCCTTCCCTCAGCAGCCATCCACCACCAATATCTCTCGGCTGAGGGTAGAGCCTTGTGAGTCCCTTCCTTACCCATGTTGGAATAGTGAGTTGTGTGAGTTTGCATAGGTCTTTTTCAGGGAATCACAGCTGCTGTGAGCTCACAACCATGACGGCAATGGCCCTGTAATGCTCAGAAGACACTGTTTCACAGTTTTCCTCCCAAACCTCCAGGTTTTATAATCTTTCTACCCCCTCTGCCACAATATTCCTGAGCCTCAGGGGTAGGGTGTGAATCTGAGGCAGGGACAAGTAGCAGAACCTGTCAACTTCTGAAAAGAAGAGAACTTTCTTTTTGTATTTTTATAACAGTTTATATCAAACACAAAGAAGCTATAAGAATTCATCACATCTTCAAAGTAATGCAATAACCTATGTACTATTATTTTTCTGTCACTTATATAAAAAAACTGAAGCAAACAGACCAAATACTGATTCAGCATCACACAGCTAGCTAATAAAATAAGGGGTGGGGCTGGGGTTTAAATCCAGTCAGCTGGTTGTTGTTCTTCCTTTCACCCACTTCCTTGTCCTGAAGGAGAATCACATCTCTGGGTCTGGTACAGAATAGGTACTGAGCACCTGTGTGCTATATAAAGGTCATAGGATTATGAAGTGAGCACCAACTTCAGGGGCCTCTTGGCACACTCTGCCTTATAGAGGAAGTACTGGGTAGATTTTCTGTCTTCTGTTTGGGCAGAAGCAAATGTCAGGCCCTGGCAGTCCAAAGTCTGTATGCTGAATCAAATAGGAACAATTGATAAGAATCTGATCAGGTTCCAAGTGGGCTTATGAGTTCACCATTCTCCAAAATTGCCATGCTTAGTGATTAGTGCTGGCATTATACTTCAAAGCCAGCAGATAGGAACATTTCAGACCACTGGGTAATATGGTCAAGCTAATTAAAGATTTTTGTTAATGAAATTAAGAAAAGTTGGGGCAGAGGGGAGTGAGAAGGTGACCAGGTTCACTAGAAAAGTCAGATCTTCTCCTTAATGACCTGATATTTGAACAAGTATGTGTGGATGGAGACATATCCAGAAATTCAATATAGGCAGAGAAGGCATAGCATCCACCACAGGGGGAGTATTCATTATGAAGACCCAGATGAGAAGTCCTGGAATGCTCATAAACCAAGGAGGGGAAGTGTGGATAGGGCTCCATGGTACGGCCCAAGTATGGTAGGATGGATAGAGAAAGAAAAAGCCTTTTGTGGTCTCATGGCAAGAGCGAAGAGCCTGAGGTTGTCTAAAACCATTAGACTCTTTGAGGGAGCTCAAGTAAGACATCATCTATGTTTGAAAAAGATCTTCATAGATTATATATGAAAAATGGATTGGTTGAGTCTCTGATGAATAATTTGACTGGGCTGTAAGACACCTTATAGCTGTGGGTACATTTCCAGGGGAGAAGAGATTCTGAATCAGTAAACAGAGCAAAGATGATCTGCATCTTCTGATCCAGGGTGGACCCTGCAGAACACAGCGGTGAGGGAAGGGCAGATCCTCTGTTTCTTTTTCCCTCATCTTGTACTAGGACATTCATACTCCCCTGTCTTTCGTATTTGAGTTTCTAGCTCTAGGGTCTTCAGAAACAGATTATTCCAGCACCTTCCTCCTTACCACCCAGTACTCAGGCCTTTGGTCTCAGTCTGAGAATTACACCAACAGCCAGCAGCCCTGTTCTTAGGTCTTTGTACCCAGAGTCAATTATAGCATGAGAGTTTCTGGTTATCTAACTTGCAGATCCCCTTGCATTCATTTGCTCACACCTTAGCTCATTCTTTAATTCCTTACTCCTAACCTCCTTCACTCCCTCCCTCCCTTTCAAGCACTCTTTTCCTGAACTTCTCCTTCCTGCATTCCTTCTTTCCTCCCTCTCCTTCCCTTCCCACGCCTTCCTTCATTCCTTCCTTTCTCCTACTTTCCCTTATTTCTGTCTCTCCCCTTTCCTTCCTTCTCTCCCTCCCTTCTAGCTGCCATCTTTTCCCTCTCCTTCTTCCCACTCCTTTTTTCTTTCTTTTCTTTCTTCTCATCCCCTGATCATTCATCCATCTATCCCTCCTCTCTTTCTTCTCTCCCACTGTCCTTTGCTCCATCCTCCCCCGGACACCCTTCCTCTTTCCCTTTCTATCCATCCATTCGTCCTATAGTTTCTTTCATTCTGGAGAATCCTGTATAATCCAGAATTGCAAGAGGGAAATGAGGTTGAGGGAAAGAGCGGTAATGGCAGAGGTGACTGGTGAGGAGAGTCTGAAGTGTCTCTAAACACAGATCAAATTTCACAAAGCAGCTTGTGTTTGAGTGTAAAGGAAAGGCAGGACGAAGAGATGAGGTCTGCATGCTGAGCAATGGCTTATAAAATGGCACCATGTTAAGACTTAAGGCAGGGAATGCTAAGAAAAGGCAGCTATGGAAGAGTATGTGCCAATAAAAATATGTTATTCCAACATTAACAGCAAGTAAGTAAGATAAGGTATTTTATGGGAATGACTTTTATTAATGTACCTAATCTGAACCAATGACTTTTAATTAACCCCAGCAAAACCATGTGTTTTTAAGGCTCTTGGGTCTGAGGACAACAGTGTCTCCTTAAAAATCTCAGTTGGGTACTCTACCCAAAAAGATAAAGAATGAATGTTGGTATGCTCCAGGAGAATTAACATATCAACTCACTTCAACCAGTGCACCTGCCTATATCCACAGACCACTGCAGAGATTGGGAAAGGACTCATGATCTTGGATGGATGAGATACTAGGGATGAAAAGGCTGGATAGTCTATTGAGATAAGGGTGGAGCTGAACTTGAACTTGTACTTCCCCAGTGAAGCTGGAGAAACCATTTTGAAAAAAAATTCTGATTGTAGCCTGACTAGGGGCACAGTGAGAGAAACAGTGTTCCAGAGACAGTTCCATCATCTTGGGGAAGGACACAGAGTACTCCATCTGTATAGACTGAGAGAACAAGAGACCTATCTGCACAGTTCTAGAAGACAGATACAGATGGTTCTAATAGACAGCTAGAGGAACTGCTGTCCTCTGAGTTCAGATCTACTCGTAAAAGCTTAATTTAAGTACCAGCCTGTTAGTTCAGGTGGTTATGGTGTTGGTGTAATAATAAATGCTGCAGTATTTCACATAGTAGAAAACCATCTTCCAAATCAGGGCTTGCACTAAATTAAATATAAAATTAATTCTAATCATACATGGCTATAATACAGCAAATTATCAGATCAGATAATAATAAAAATATCTCTTTTAACTAAAACAGTAATCTAAATGTCCTGAAGTCAGAGACAGTGACTAGTTCATTCATCTCTGTTTGTTTAATAAGTTAAAACAGAAGTTAAAAGGTGGAAAGAGTCCCAGTGAGATATAACCTCAGTGTCTCTTGATTCTACCAGGACCCATGTAAGGCATTTTTAGGTCTATTAAAACCTTTGACTTTTAATTTTTCTCATAAGTGAAATGGGAATAGTAAAGGATGTCTTAATGGTTAAGAAACCCATCTGCACATATGAGATCCCTAAACCCACACATGGCTTTCAACAGCTTCAAATATAGTTTGTACTCAGGATGGAGTATGTAAGCTTCTCTGCACATCCTCTGCAGCTACCTGGATTTTTGTCTCTGCTTCTAAGACAGTGAATAGAGAATGAATTTTCTTCCTCTTTGCTGTTTAATGGATGGTTTTAATTAAATAAAACCCTCAAAAGACTTCATGAGTTACACAGTGTCCTTCAATCTGCAGGATGTGTAGTTTATCTTGGTACTGAGGAGCCTCTCCCTGCCCTCTTTTTGACAGGAAGTCAAAGAAGTGGAATTTGCGTTTCTGTCCAGTGTGAGCAAAGTGAAATGTTTCTCTTCTAGCATAACCAAAGTATGGGCAGCCATAAAATAAAATTTCCTTTCAGCTCCTTGACAGATTTGATATAAATTTTAAAACACGGGGCGAGCGTGGATGGGTGATTTTAAAAGATAAATTTTATCAGATTTGTTTGACAATAGTGTATGTGCTCAGTCTCCCTCCGATTTTTAAAAAGGAGGAAAAATACTGTGCTTTTAAACAATCAACGGTTGAAGTTAGCCCGTCATTCATGTGGTTTCACCCTCTTATGCATATTGAAATACCTCAGAAAGATTTATAACCCTGGTTCATACAGTCAGAGTTCCAGTAAATGAGTCCTTTTTGAAGGTTAAATATTTATGCTTCTACTTCGCTGCCTTACACAGACAACAAGCACAAACCCACAATAGTCAAGGAGTCATAGTGACAGGCCAGGTTATGACGAGAAATGGCCACGAACCCATCTTCCCTCTATAGCCTTAGTTTTTAGAAGAGGAAAGGATGGATGGATGTATAGATGGATGGATGGATGGATGCACGCATGCATGGATGGATGGGTGTATATATAGATGGATGGCTGATGGATGATGGATATATGATGGATGACAAACGGATGAAGCCTCCTAGTTAAGTAGTGTCAGGAAGAAGTAAATCTCTAAGGCAAATGTGACTCTAAGTTCATATAAAATTTCCCACACATTCAGTCTAGATTTAAATGTTTAAACCATTTTCCTTTAAGAAATAGCAATTACACTTATAGGAATGCCTCTCTATATACCTGAGCTTCATAGGCCTCTCCAGAATGAACAGGATGATAAGTTGACACTTGCAGATAAACACCTTGCCCTTTCCTCCCACATATGATGAATCAGGACTCTCACATGATTACAAGACTCTATTCTCTTTGCTTCTAATTGTGACCATACTAATAACAAACTTTAATATAACAAATTATAATTTAACAGAGATATTTTATCTTATTTCAATTTCATCTATTTCTATAGCAGCAAAATGGACATACTTTGTGAAATCTAATAAATTAAAAAGAGCTATTCCTTGATTCTTCATTCTCAAAATCCTTTTTCCTGAGAAGCAATTACTCTCAGCTCTTTTACTCACTGCTTCTGATAATTATCCTTATCTTTACAAAAAAAGTTCATTACAGTTTCTTTTTTGTTAAAAGTGGTTTTATTTACTTTATTGTTAAATATATAAATACAGAAATCTGTATTAGTTACATTTCTCTTTTTTAAATAAATAATTTATTGAGAATTTTATACATGCATATAAAGATGTTTAGATCAAATCCATGCCCACTCCCTCCCCTCCAACTCCTCCTGTATCTCCCCATCCCTTATTTCTGATAATTTCATGTACTCTTTCTTCTTCTTTGATTTATTTATTTATTTTATGGGGCTTTTTGCTACTCTAACAATCCCCCCTCTGAAGACGTAACCCTAAAATCTTTTAAGGATTGCATATAAGCTCCCAAATACTTTTGACATTTTTAGGCTTTGGAACAGAGTATGTTGCTAAGAGGCCCAAGGACATTGTGAGTTTTAGCCAAGAAACTGGCTACTTTTCTTTGGGGTCTTTTTACCCTAACTGCCTAGCCAATTCCTACCTCCTATTCTCATCACACTATCCTCTGAACCAGCAGCTCCTCCCAAGCCCATGTGACCCCTGAGGAACAGATCCTCAAATGACCTTAAGTATAAAAATAAATTGATTTATTTGGGCCAGCTGTATGGTCTTAAACACCCAAAAGCAAAGTATAACAAAAGAGTAAAATCATCAGTATATTTCTTTAAGAGTTCATGGGATTACACATCCCAGACATTAGGCTTAAGTGGATATAAAAAGTCATTTAGACAATTATTTCTCATTGATGATTTTGTTCCTAACCAGAAAGTGCTGCTCAGATGTAAGACTTCAAATCTTGGTGTGCAATACTCTAGTGCCCACCTGTAGCTAAGGGAAACAACCAGCTATTGTTCTAAAATGATGGATAAATTTGTTTTCTCCCCCTATCAAGAAGCCTGTGAGAGGGAACTGACACTGATTCTAACGACTTCAACAGCTGTCAAAACACCTGAAAGCAAATCCTGAATCCATCACTCTAGAGTCCAGCCTTGGAAGACAAAATCAAAATGAGGAGGAACCCAATAGAGGGATGCTTTTGGAAGCCCTTGTCAAGAAATTCCAATGGATTCATATGAACATTTGAAAACTACCCTGTTATGACTTTTTTCTAGTTCCTTGTGTAGAACTTATAATGCTAATTACTCGCCTTTACTCCTCCTTCACATCTCCTATTCACGATTCAAGGACTTTCTTTTCCCCTTAGAGATAAGAGTTATACAATTAGGGAGTCTTTTAGATAGACCCACTGATGGGGTACTACAGTTACTTCACCCTGCTTCCCTGTTCAGCATGGAAGAAGCCAGAGTAGTCTGTGTCCCGATTCCCTATTGGCAATTTGGGTAACTTCTTCGTTACAGTTTCTTAACTCTTCAAAACTCCATAGATGGGGAGAACAAAATACCTATCACCCCTTCTCTAAGACAGGCAAGTAAACCATCACTCAATTTCTCAGTAAGGTTATAGAAAAAATTTTATTAATCAAATATTTACTGCTTTTCCTATAACCACTTAAACATTGCTTGAACTTACAGTCAGAAGTACTATTTTCCTTTCTGTATTTCAGTTTTGTTCAATCTCATATTTTTTTTCTGAAAAGATGCAATAATCTTTTTCTGTTTCCTATATATGTATCAAACGTTTATCCCAAACTCTTGTGCATTTCAATTAATGTTTCATTTAAGTAAAATACGTATTTCAAAGAGCAAATATTATATCTGAACTCTCAGACCTCTTGTCCCAAGATGAGCAGCGTGGTCTCCAGGCCCACTGCACAATTACCACTGGGATTTCATACCCAGGTCTGAATACTACATTTGTCTTTCTCTTTCTGCCTGTGAATTAAGTCTTTATGTGCGTGGAGAACACCCTTTAATTATTTTTTTAGAAAAACGTGATAATATTAGAGAATTTTTTAAATTATTTTTAAATATTTTATTATTTTTATTTTATGTGTATGAGTGTATGGTCTGCACGTTGAGTATAACCAAGTCATACAATGCCACGGAGGTCAGAAGAGGGCTTAAGACACCAGTTTTTACTTTATTCTCTTTACTCTTGTTTGTTGAAGTGGCCAAATACATCATGGTTGTTTGTTCTCTTCATGTACATGTGACTAGTTCCTTCCTTATAAGAGCTTTAAAAACATTTGCCTCTAGCATTCTAAAATATCAGAATACAATGCCTAAATTCTAGTCTTTTCTCACTGATTACTTTAGACTCTTTGGAAAGAACATTTCAAACTTGGAATTATTATCATTAGAAATGAGACAACTACTTCATTTATAATTTTATTCTATTGGCTTTCTTAAAAATATTATTAATTCAATATGGAATATCTTGGACTTCATATTTAATTTATTTTTCCCAAATATATTTCATTTTTAATTTCTTTGTATTTTTTTACTAATTTTTAACTCAATGTAAAAATATACACAGAAATAATGCAAAATTTTTAAGTGTATAATTTGATGAATTTTGATCCATGTGAATAACTAAAAGTTGAATTATCTCAAATTTTCTTGGAGCAGTAACACAGTTGGAGAACATTCTTCTTTACCAAATGTTACTGATAACAATTTTATTTCATTTGGAGAATTTCATACATGAGTACTGCCTTTGCAGTATTTCCATCCCACCCAGTGCCCTTTCAATCTCTCTCATGCCCCCATTCCCACTCAGTATCTTGTCATCTTCTTTTATTATTATTGCTATATTTACATGCACACGTTAATAAATATACGTATAATACAATGCACTAAATTCATTTAATGGTGCTCATGTGTACCTATGCTTAGGGCTTCCCGTTTAGGATTAGATAACCTGTCAGGTAGCTAGTGCCTAGAAAAATCTTATTTTCCCTCCTCCATCATTCACTGATTGCCTGTAGGTCTTCATCTTGAGGTGGGAGCCTGAGACATTTCCCCCATCCACCTTGGCATGTCAACTGATTTTGTCATTATGTAGATCTTAGACTACCATATGGTTGAGATTTCAATGGTGGAGCTTCCCTATCATGTCTAGAATGCATTAACTAGCAGCAAGTGCCTTGCCCCTCTGGCTCTCACATTCTTTTCCCCCTTCCTCTACAATATTCCCTAAGCCTTAGGTGTAGAAGTTGCATTATAGATATATCACTTAGGGCTGGCCACCTCACAGTCACTTATGCTCTGTGTTTAACCAGTTGTGTAACTTTATAATAGTCTTCACCTTTTGCAAAAAGAAGCTTCTTTGATAAGTGATGAGAGTTACACTTGTCTGTAAATATAAGAATATATGTTTAGAATATAGTAAAAAAATGATGTTGGTCTAGGGAATTGAAAGAAGTGGGTTTTTCTCTAGGGTTTATGACCTCGCCACCATTGTGTATTTGCCTGTGTTTATAGTACCGTGTATGATTTTCCTCTAATTAGCCTTAAGTCTTTAAGCTGTTGGTCCCCCTCCCTGGGATAAATGTGCCACTACACTACTGTACCAATGCAGACAATTTGCTAGACTGGCCATTGTTGTGGTTTGTAACCTTTACAGCTGGGTAGGATTATTGATTGGTTTTCTTCCTTGTCAAATTGCATAATATCTTCTGATATCATGAGACCTAGAAGTTTCCTAGCATTATTCAAGCTAGGATAGCAGAGCCAGTGTATAAGTCAGGGTTCAAACAAAATAGCAGAACAATTGTGGTTATAGACATAAAGATGGAGATACATACATAGATTGTGTTGATATATATGTGTATCTACCTATGTGTGAGTATATAATATATGTGGATTCATAAACCTATAAAGAGATTTTATATGAGGAATTGGTTTACACAATTACTAGGGCTAGCTAAGCAGTTTCAAAGATTGTATAGACCACAGTCAGGACAAACAAACCACAAACAGAAATCCTATTGGATACTGACCTAGTTTTCATCCACATGCTTCGGTCAAGAAAAAAGACCCAAAGGATAATGGGAGTAGAACCAGAGTCAGTGACTGACTAAAGTCTCTAAGACCATGGGAGGCCTAATCACTCTTCGAAATTGTCTACATCATTAAGTGGGGCTATCCAGAATAAATTATTTTATAAAACTCAATGGGTGGAAGATTTCATTCAAATTTGCAAAAACAACTTTCCAGTAACACAAGATTTATGTCTAATTTAATAACTGGTAGAAGATGGGTAATATACTTTTCTCTCTGTTATTGTGATAAAACACTCTGAGGGAATAAAACTTAGGGGAGGAAAAGTTTTATTTGGCTTACACTTCTAGGTTACAATCCATCTTTGGAAGGACTCGGCGCAGCGTCTCAAGCAAGCTCATGAAGCAAAAACTATAGAGGAAGGCTGCTTATTGGCTTGCTCACTTGCTCATACTTAGCTAGCTTTTCTTTCACTTTCATATTTGTTTTGCTTTTTAAACGAAATTCAACATTAGTCCTCAAAACATAAATGTTCTAGTAGGGGAAGATATATATGTTAGTTTTCACAAACAACTTGAATTTTCAAAAGAATAAATTATGTAAACATAACATGAATATATTTAACATTTTAAAGATTAAATACTCACATCTTAAGCAATTGTAGTGAAGGGGAAAAATATTTCATGCTTCATAAGTGAAGATATGTGTGTGTGTATGTGTTTGGTGTGTGTATATGTATTAAGTTTTTTATTGAATTTTTTGATGTTCATATATTATAGTTTGATGGCATTTAGATCTGCACCCCTCTCCGCACCTCCCTCCACTGCCCCTGCCCAATTTAATGAAATTTCATATATATATACACATATTTATGTATATATATATTAATATATTAAAGCATGATTTGTATCACCAAATGTCCTTCAGTGCAAATCCATTCACTGGGCTTAGGTAGCATTTTTATACAGCCCAGGACCATTTGCCTATGGCATGGTGCTGCCCACAGTGGGATGGGCCCTATTACATCAATTAACAATCAAGATAGTCCCCCATAGACATGCCCACTGGCCAATCTAACCTGAGAAATATCTGAATTAAAACTCCCTTTTAAGATAACTCTAGGCTGTGTCCAGTTGACAGTTAAAGTTAACTAGGATGGTAGGTATGTGCTACAATCTGGCTGCTCCCTCCCACCTGTCCTTTGAAGGCCCCATAGAGCCTATCCATACTAATAAGAAGCATGTGTCAACATGGCTCACTATGCAAAGGCAAGTAGAATTTTCTTTACTTGTTTCTAAGGTAGGGTTTTGCTTTGTACCCTAGGTTAGCCTTTAATTTGTGATCCGCCTTGCCTTAGCCTCCTGAGTACCTGATAGTTTATAGGAATATACCTCCATACTGACTTAGAATTCTGCTTCCATTTTGCAAGCAAAGTAAAAAATTCTACCATGAAATTAACTGAAATTAATTGGCACAAAATAATATAGCCTCAAACATATACTCCACTCCATAAAAGAATTTTGGTAAAAGGTCATTAGTGGCAGTATTGGAAGGAAATTAAGCAATTATTAAAATTACTTTGGAAGTATTCTCGCTCATCAGTTTCCTAGGAAAGGTGAAGTGGTATTTCTTGGTGGCAACATGTATTAATACCTATCATTCATGTGCACTTGACATGATGAAATATGGAGATGTCCTGTTAAATTTTCAGAACTAGATCCAGTTACTGAGGGCCACTTCAATATACTGTCCTGTATGGCATGGTACATGGTAGAAAACCGCAACTAATATGCGGATATGTTTTCCTACAGTCAGACAAAAGGATAAAAATATTCCAGGAAAAAAAAGATCAGCATGTGTGATTATAACACCTGGCTCACACTACCAATGCTGTCTGTTCTGCTATGGAGTCTAGCTCTGTATGCCCCAAAGTTTTAAAGCTAGATATGAGATAAGTCATTGTGTTATCAAGTGAGAGTTCTCCTAAATTGAAAACTGATAGTGTCATATGGCCATTTGGGATTCCTTAGCACAACAAATGGATAAGGAAACCATATTACTAGCTAGAGTTTTAATAACTGTTCTGGTTTGTTTCTCCATTGCTGTGACTAAACACTCTGACCAATACCAACTTGGGGAGGAAAGGGTTTATTTAGCTTATATATCCCGGGTTACAGTTCATCCAGGAGCCCAAGGTTCAGGGCAGGAACCTGGAGGCAGGATCTGGAGCACAGGCCATGGAGGAAGGCTGCTTACTGGCTTGTTCTCCTGACCCCTGCTCAGCCTGCTTTCTTATGCAATACAGGCCCACCTGCCCTGGGACAGTACCACCCACAGTGGGCTCGGCCCTTCTACATCACTCAACAATCAAGAAGATGCCCCATGGTCATGGCCACAGGTCGGTCTAATGAAGGCATTTCCCCAATTGAGGCTTCCTCAACCCAGGTATGTCAAGTTGACACTAAAGCTTACCCAGCACAGACTACAATTATTATGGGGGTCTATAAAGATGAAAGTATTATGGATTAAACTACTTAGATACTTTTCTCAAATACAAACAACAAAATTCTTGACTAAGAAACATCTTCCAAGAAGAGACTAACAGGAATATATACACATTTTGTGTGTGACTTTGTTGTGGTTCTCCCACTTTGAGAGGAATCTATTTCCCCACCCACCCTGTTAATACGTGACTTGGTCACATGACTCAGTTTGCCAAATGGCACCATAGCAAATACAATGTTATCAAAGGTCAAAAACATGCCTATATTATCTCTGTGGCCCCAGTGCTGAAGTAATTGCTGTGATGGATTGAGTGAGAATGACACCCATAGGCTCCAAGTATTTGAAAACTTGGCCCCAGTTGGCACCGCTTTGGAAAGGTCACAGAATCCCTAGAAGGATGTGGGTCTTGCTAGAGGAAGTATGTCATGAGGGGTGGGCTTTACTGGTATGAAAAAAATCAGAGGGAACTGTATTAGTTCAAAAGCTAACAGGAAAAGTACTTTCTATATAAGTCCATGTTGTATAGCTGAAGGTTATATAACAACAGTGTCGGAAAGGAGAAACCTCCTTTTTGAGTTGTTGGTTAGGGCAATCCAAGAGACTCCCAAATTTACACAGGCTATTGCCACAGCCTTTATTGTCTCCCAGAACTTGAAAGTAAGACTTTATTGTTGAAGACAGGACATACTTCAGGCACAGGACTTGGAACAATGGAGCTGGAACTGACCTGAAGTCTAGCTCTCATAGTTTTGGAGGACATGATGAAAGCTGTTAAGGGAGAACATCAATTGAGGACCCAACTCCCATTTTAATGCCTATTAACCACAACTATGGCTGGCAGAGCAAAGTATATTGATATAGTAGTGGCATTTTTATCTTAGGGTGAATCAACAGCTACCTAATTGGACTTAAAATCCACTTAATGGGAGGGAATTCATGTGTGGTACTGTAAACATAGCCAAATACTTTGGCTGGAAAGGCCATAGATTTTATAGAAAACCCTAAGGCTATCACATCCTTAGACAAATGTAATTTCTCACTATATGCAAAATACAAATCCTTATATTTACAGACAAGTATCCCAGTCCCCACTTATCAAAGAAGCTTCTTTTGCAATTGGTGGAGATTACTACAAAGTTTCACAATTGGTCACACACAGAGAATAAGTGTCTGTGGGATGCCTAACCCTGTGTATTACCTATACAGTGAAACCTCTACACCTAAGGCTCATGGAACATAGTGGAACAGGGGTTAGATAGAATACTAATGCATCTCTCAAATCTCATCAGTGAAACTCCCTCATGCAACAGAGGGCAATGAACACAAAAGACCACAAATGGCCAAAGCATAGAGAACAGGAGTCTTCAGAGTCTGGGTCCCTGGATGGGAGTCTTATATTAAACTTCACCCACCCAGGGCTCAGGGACCATTGCAGAAGAGTAGGCAGAAAGATTGTAAGAGCAACAGGAGGAGGTACATGACCATATGGAACCAGAGTCTTATAGGCTCCTGGGACCTTGCTTGAATGAATCTACAGCAATTGTGTCATCATGTACAAGACCCATACAAATAAAAATAATCAGATAAAAAGCCAGCATAAAACTGGGAAGATAGGCACCAAGCCCCAATATTACCTGAAGAACTATTGGCAGCTGATTACTGCCAAGTGAGGGATAGTTACTCTTCTTTAATGGAGAGAATCTAAATAGGTTGATTCGACCCTGGTGAATGACCTTGCACCGAGGGATGTCTGTATACACTAACTTGACTCAATAAGGCTTAATGACATATGCATTATGATAGAATATATGACAGAATGAATGAAATCCAATGCAGAGGTTATTGGGGGTACAGATGGGGGAGGAGGTATAAAGATGGTTGATATTTTGTATGAAATGCACAAACTGTCAATAAAAAATATATTAAAAAGTATGAATGGTGCCTTAATAGAGTATCATAGAAAGAAGAAGCAATACTGTGACATTCTTTCTCTTGCTGTCATTTCTTCTCACTCTCTTTTCCAAGTATGATATTGACCCGACACCCTTTTCTTTCCAATGACTACTACAGCAGACATTTGTAGGTTTTACCTCCAAAATACAGTTCCCACATCAAGACATACTGAAGGCAGTTACAGACATGATTAGAATGAAACACACAGAAATCAGTTAAACTTATTGCAATGTTATTTTAAACACTGCATATAAGATTAAAAATAGCTATGGAAACATCAAGTCTTTTCGATAAAATGCTAAACCACCATGTTCTTCAATATTATTTACCTTTAAAATGCAAACATAAGAAGCAACTGAATTAGCAAAAAGCTAGAGTTTTAAAGAAATATTGATATATGAAACAGCAACGGAGGATGAATTACAGTAGATGGGCAGTAAATTGCATTCTAAATTATTGCTTATTGACATATATCTGTGTGTATAAGTGTACTTATTTATATACAATTTTCAAACCAGGCAAATATGGAATAAAAATGTGAATTTTCTATGTTAAAATACTTACTAAAAATTCTACTGAACTT
>NW_008355272.1:9585201-9605478 GCF_000622305.1 Nannospalax galili
TTTGTTTTTATTTTCATATTTTTACTAGCCTGGATGACATCTTCAACATGTTGTTTAACAGAACTGGACCTGGAAAGAAAATATTAAAATAGAAAACCAAAATATAGTAAATAGGGTAAACAAGCTTAAGTTTTTTTTTCATTTGAAGAAAAAAAAATTAAAGGAAAAAAATGAAACTCACAACTCCAAAGGACATGTAAAAGAATAACATGGTGTCAGCACATAAAGTAAAAAGAAAAATACTGAATGCCGCACTGTCAAGATGGTGAAATGATACATCGCTGGGTAGTCGCACAATGGTGTGCTTGCAGATAGGGAAAAGGAACTGATTTCTACCCTCACCACCTAACAGAGATTACTCTTGAAAATATAATATCCTTATTGATTTACCACAATCAGTATGTACCTCAGAATTGAGAGGAGGCAGGTTAGAGGAAATTTAAATAAACTTAGTGCCTGTGGTCAAGGAAGGTTGCAAATGACCACTGAATAAAAAATCCACAATGGCCACCCATCCTAGAGGATGATGAATGAGACCATTCAAGCACGTATAAGAAATCTTGATGACATAACTGTATAATACACAGATTTAGAAGCTACAATAGAATAAATGTGGCTTATTTGATTTTTTCATTCTTCATATATGTATACTGTTACCTCTGCAGTTATTTAGGGAATAGAACTATCATTAAATATCCTAATTTTCTTCTTTCAAATTTAGTTTAGTTAGCACTTAAGTATTTACTGATGTTTCAGATTGTGATAGAAAGCAGAATCCTGCTTCTGTGATGATGTACTTGCTACATTATCATAAAAATATCACTTAAGTTTCTACATTTTCTGACACTGTTCTATGGACCATAACCTGGATTACTATGATATTCAAATTAAATCTTCAACAGGAAAAGCATTTTTGTAACTAATGCAGCTGAAATTTTATAATAATTCATTTGATGTTGATTCACATGGAAATTGAAGCTCTTGTAATTTTATTTTTCTTGAAGGAGGCTAAAAATAACTAAAATCATATTTATTTGCTTAAAGCTTTTCATTGCACAAAGAATATAAAAATACAGAATTTCCATCAAATCTGATAGCATGGTATCTTTTAGTGTCATCACTCCACAGATGAGGAATCAGAGGCTCAAAGATGTTAAGTAACATATTTAAGGATTTGTGATTTCATAAATTGACAATTAGATTTAAAAAGTTTTTTGTTGCTGTTGCTTTATTTTTGAGACAGCGTCTCACAATGCAGCCATGTCTGCCATGGAACTCCCTATGTAGATCAAGCTGGCCTCTAGCTCACAGACATCCGTCCGCCTCTACCTCCGGGAGTGCTGGGATTAAAATCAGCTGTTTTGACACTGACATTGTCTTTCCAAAATACCTTGGTTGGTGCTTACATCACTTAGGATAGTTTTATCTGCCAGCAAAGACAACCCAGCCAAAAGTTCATTTTTTTTAATGGCACAAGAATTCTTATTTGGACCAAGATGAAATAATATTAGTGGAATTCACTGTTCCACATTGAAAAACTGCAAAACTGAACATTGTATGAAACTTCTGTTTTCAGATGATAAATACAGGTGGAACGGGCAGAGATTCTTGAGAGAGAAGAAACAAGTGAGCTGCTGATTTCCTGGCTTTTCAGTCATAGAACTTGCCAAATTGAGAGAGAGAGAGAGAGAGAGAGAGAGAGAGAGAGAGAGAGAGAGGAGAGATTGAGATTACAAAGCAGAGACAGAGAACCTGTCAGATCCTAATGATCTCCTGGGATGAGGGGACATGTGAATCCTAAGGCGACCAAGGCAGCTGAAGTATACCAGCCAGTGTCCCAGACAGGAAAGTCACACATATAGCTCTAAGCCTCATCAAAGGTCATGGATGAGTGGTCAGCTGTGTACTTCTGAAGGATGGCTGTAGAGAGAGGAAGGCCAGGAAAAGACCACCCGGACAGCATCAGGCCCCATCCTTGCAGTGACCACAGCCCTTGTTCTTGTTGTACTTAGAAAGTACTCAGGAACAGAACAAACACAGCTCTAGAAGAAGGATGCTCTGGACCCACAAAGCAAGCAAAATGGATCAAATGTTTTTCCATGTAACAAGATGTAAACCTGTCCCACAATTCCCTAAATGGAAAGGATCTTGAAATATAAGATCTTTACTTAAAAAACAAAGATACTAAGGTCAGCGTGGTGGCACATGCCTATAGTCCCAGCACTTGGGAGGCAGAGGCAGGCAGATCTCTGTGAGTTCAAGGTCAGCCTGTTTCAAAAAAAAATAAAAACAAGAATGCTTTCAGGTAAACTGACTGAGATCATCACCAAACAAAATTAAGAACATTTACAGAAATACAAAGCTATCCAGGCACTACTAAGAAAAAATTTATGAAATCTAGCATTCAGTTGAAAAAAAAAAAGTAGATATACAAAGAAGCAGGAAAAAAATGGCCCATAATAAGAATGAACTAATAAAAATACGGAACATATGGAAATGATAGAGCATATTAAATGCTTTCTGGCTACATTATTTGGGGCGGTGTTCAGACAGGGTATCATTATAGCCCCAGCTGACCTGGAACTCGCAGTTTAAACCAGGCTGGCCTTGAATTCATGGAGATCCATCTGCCTCTGCCTTCTGAGTATTGAATGTAAAGGCGTGAACCACCATGCTTAACTTTGTGGCTGTATTCCGCATATTTATATAAAAAGGCTATCTGTGTTAAGAAAAAACAAGGATTATTTGAACCTCTAGAGTTGAATAACACAATGTATAAGATGATGCATACAGAATATGGAATTAGTAACAACTGAGATGACTGAGAAGGAAAAGACTGGTGAATGTCAAGACACAAAGTAGTTTAAGATATAATACAACACCAGAGAGAGAGAGAGAGAGAGAGAGAGAGAGAGAGAGAGAGAGAGAGAGAGTATATTGTCCAACTTTGCAAGCAGAGCTTCAGTGAAATATAGGGCAATTTGATGTACTTGAGATTTAGCCCCTGAGAAAATAAAGGAAAGGAGATTAGAAATTTTATTTAAGGAAATAATGGCTGAAAATTGATGAAAACAAAAATTCATACACCCAAATGCTTCAAAATTCCAGATACAGAAGTCATGATGAAAACTACCAAAGCATGTCATAATTTTTTTAAAGGAAGTAATGACGAGAATGTCTTAAAAGCAGCCAGGGAAAGGGGAAATATTATTTTTAAAAAATAGATTTTTCAGAAATGATTCAACTCAGAGCACAGTGGAGAAATACCACTAAATTTTGGAAAGGGAAAATTTTATTTCAAAGAATTACATATCACATGATTTTTGTTTAACACAGGATGGTAAAATAAGGTTTTTAGACATTCCAAAGCTAAAAGCATTCAACAATAGCAAATTTGTGTTGGAGTAAGGGTTGAAAGAAGTTGTTCAAGTAGAAGGAAAAAGATAGAGAAACATGGGCTTACACAAACTAAGAACACCAAAGTAGAAACCACCTCAAGGCTCTAAAGTTCTATGACACCTCCAGATGTGTATATTTGGATATGCTTAAAATACCATACAGGAAGACTTGTTTCTGTCACTTCCCTGACCAACATTTCTTACTATATTCTAAATACATATTCTTACATTTACAGACAAGTGTAAAGTGTAGCTCTCCCCACTCACCACAGGTGCTTCTTTTGCAAGAGATAGAGTATTATAAAATTCCACTATTGCTCAACTGCAGAGCATAAGTGAACGTGAGATGTCCATCCCTAAGTGACACATCTACAATGCAACTCTACACATAAGGCTCAGGCAACATCATAGAAGAGGGGGCAGAAAGAGTATAAGAATCAGAAGGACAAAATACCTGATGCTAATTAAGGCATTCTAGAAATGCCAGGGAAGCTAGACCAATGAAATCTCAACCATATGGTAGGCTAACAAGACCTGCATATAACTACATGACCAGTTGTTACACCAACGCGAGTGAATGGGAGACATTTCAAGGGGTCTCAAGCCTCATGATGAAGTGCTACAAGCAATAAATGGATGCTGAGGGAGTGAGATTCCATTTTCTCCAGGGTCTAGATCCTCAAAAGGTTATCTAATCCCAAATGGGCAGCCATAAACACAGGTACACATGAACATCATGAAATGAACTCAGTGTATGTTTACATATGTAACAGGAATCAAAGATGAAGACAAGAAATTGAGAGAGTGGGTAGGACATGGGAGAAGTTGGAGGGAGATGGGGAGGGATGCAAATAATTCAAATACTGTGCTCATGTATGATATTCATAAAAATAAAGAAGAAAAACAAGGAAAAGGAAATAAAAAAGCAATGAAAGACACAAAGGGATTTCTGTCTTTCATTTAAATAATAATTTTAATTATCTTTTTATTTTTAGTCAATGTATTTCTTTATTATTAATTTATTGTGTGTACATGTGTTTGGGTATTGTAGAGTTCGGAGGACATTTTATGGGGTTGGTTCTTTCCTTCCACTATGTAGGTCCCAGGATCAAACTCAGGTCACCAGGTTTGGTGGCAGGTGGACTTTTTAAAATTTGTTTTTATTGAATTTTTGTCTATTTTATACAGAACATCTCAAACAATCTTAATCATCTTTATATTTCTCTACCCACCAGTAACCTCCCATAGCCCCCCACTGGAACCCATATACTCTGTCATCCATGTTAAGGCCCAATGTATCAAGTTGATGTCCCCAGACATTTCATGGTATAAGTCCATCCACTGAGGTCTGGTCAGTCTATCTAGGCTCCCTTGTTTTAGGAAGATCAGCTCTTCCTCACCGAACAGTAATCAGTTGCTAATATTTTCAGCTATGACTGGGGCCTGTTGTTCATTTCCCACTTCTATTCTGGGTTTTTATCTGCCTGAGTTTGCATGGGACTTGTGTATGCTGACACCATTGCCATAGAATCATGTGAGCAGGTTCCCAGGAGCTTGTGCAACTCTATTTCCATGTGGTCATGCACCTCCTCCCTGGCTCTTACAGTCTTTCTGACCCTTCTTCTTTGATGGCCCTGAGCCCTGGGAGGGTTGAAGTTTAATATACGACTCCTGTCCAGGACCAGCATTATGCAGACTCCAAATCTCTATGCTTTGGCCATTTGTGACCTTTTGTGTTCCTAGCCCTCTGTTGCATGAGGCAGCTTTATTAATGAGAGTTGAGAGATTCATTAGGATCCTCTTCTTTCTGTGAGCCTTAGGTGTAGAGGTTGCATTGTAGATGTGTCACTTAGGCCTGGGCAGTTCGTAGACAATGTCTGTGTATGATCAGTTGTGGTACTTGGTAATAGTCTCCAACTGGTACAAAATGAGCTTCTTTAATGAGTGGTGACTAGGATATTTGTCCATAAATATAAGGATACATAATTTGCACATAGTAAGAAATTACATTAGTCTATGGATGTGACAGTCTTGGGGTTTTTCTCTAAGATCTATAACCACTCCAGCCAGCTGTATTTGGTTATATTTACAGTACCATACTTCAGTTTCCTCCCACTGAATGGACTTTTAGTCCAATTAGGCAGCTGTTGATTGCATCCCCAAGATACTAATGCCACTACTGCTTCAGTATCTTATGCTGTGCTGGCCATTGATGTGGTTATTTGCTCTTGAAGCTGGTGTTGGATCATCAATTGTTGTTTTTGCTTGGCACCTTCATAGCACTCTCCAAAGCTATGCATGCTCACCTTCAGGGGATGTGGCTTCCAGGTCAGTTCCAGCTCCATTTCTCCAAATCCTGTGTCCAAAGTATGAGAAGGAGCTCAAGAAAGGTGAGACCATTGGAGACTGATATTATCAAGGGAGAAATGGGCAAAATGGGGACACTTTAAATGGGGAAAGCATGGCACAAGGGAGAGAGGGAGGTAAGATAAATAAATGCTTGCCTAGATAGTTTCAAAAACCAGGTTGTTTCAAAAAACAACCTAATGACAAATTATACATACAATATCTCTACATGAGTCCATGTGTATAGCTAAAGGCTATATAACAAGAAACAGTGCCAGAAAGACACTGAATATATACCAAGAAAAAGTGCCAGAAATTTTCATTTGAATTGTTGGTCAGTGTGGTCCGAGGGACTCCCAAAATTACATAGGCTATTGCCACAGCCCTTGATGCCTCCCAGAAATTGAAGGTAAGATCCTACTGCTGATAGCAGGTGTATTAACCTGCTGGGCAATCTCATCAGCCCTTGATTACCTTATACACATAAAAAAGTAATTTGCCGGGCATGGTGGGGCACGCCTTTAATCCCAGTATTTGGGAGGCAGAGGAAGGTGGATCATTGTGAGTTAAAGACCAGCCTGGTCCACATCATGAGTTCCAGGCCAGCTGGGGCTACAGGGAGACCCTGTTTCAAAAAGACAAAAAAAGTAATTCAAAAATAATGAAAGGATCTGTAAGATATACATATCTAATACATGTGTATATATGTATATATATATTTAAACAAGTACAATATATAACAATAACACAAAGGTAAGGGAACTGACATTACAACATAGTAAAGTTTCTGTAATATATAATAACAGTGAGAAATTACTGGGATAATTTTTGCCCTTTGGCTATGAAAAGTCCCAAGTGGAACATTTGTTGAAAGCTCGGTCACCACATTGTGTCCAAATGTGGAGTTTTGGTGAACTGGTGGATCACGGGTTATCTGATCTAATCAGTGGATTAAGTTCTTTGATAGGAGCATTATTGAATAGACTTTTGGGAGGTGTAGAAAGTATGGGAATCAAGTTCTGATTAGAAGTGTGTTGTCACCAGGGTCATGACCTTGAAGGATATGTCTTGTCCCTACCATTAATCCTTTCTGTCTCTATCTCTGTCTCTCTATCTCTGTCTCTGTCTCTCTTGCTCTCTCTCCTTTCTCTCTCTCAATCTCCCTCCCTCCCTCTCTCCCTCCTTCCCTCCCTCCCTCTATCCTTCCCTTCCCCTTCCCCCCGCTTCTTAGTTACCAGGAGCTAAGATGCTTTGCAGAGCCATGATCACAGGCCCAGGAACAACAGAGCCAGATGACTGAAAGTTCTAAAACCATGAGCAAATAAATAAGCCTTTCCTGCTGTAAAACATCTCTCAGATATTTGTCACCACAATGAAAGCGCTAACAAGATATCATCATGGTAATATCTGAAGACAGATAGTGATAAGTCAAAAAAACATGCAGTAAACTCTAATGTGGCAGCTAACAAATGACATATTAATACACCAACAAAGTAGAGGAAAAGAAAATGTAGTATGAAGATGGACAGAGAATAAAACAACGTATAAAATCTATAAAAGTATAGACTATGCAAATCTAATCATATTGATAATAATTGCATTTAAATAGCCTAATTTGATTAAAACTGGAAAGTGTCATTGTGGAATAAATACCAAAATTTAATTATATGTTGCCTATAGGAAATGTACTTAAAGTATAAACACATAAATAGGTAAAAAGAAGAGAATTCAGAAAATACACACTGTTAACGGTAAAAGCAAAGATGGCTTTATCATATTAGTTGAAGTATAGTTATTGGAAAAATATAATGGATGAGAAGACTTGCCTTGACAATAAATTTGGCAATTCATGGACAGTATGTAATAAGATTTAATGTTCATGTACCTTACAAAAGAGGTACAATATACAAGAATAAAAAGCCGATTGAACTATAAGGAGACATATTCAAAGATCGTAATTATAGTTGAACATTTACAGGCAGCAAGATGACTTATTGGACAAGGTACTTGCCACCAAGCCTTAAAACTTGAGTTCTGGGGCTGGAGAGATGGTTCAGTGGTTAAGAACACTAACTGTTCTTGCAGAAGACCCAGGTTCTATTCCCAGCACCCACATGGCAGCTAGCAACTGTCCGAAACTCCAGTTCCAGGGGATCCAACAGCCTCTTCTGTCCTCTGCGGGCATTGCACAACACGGGTGCACTTACCTACATGCAGGCATAACACTCATACACATAAAATAAAAATAATAAATTAAATATTAAAAAAAACTTGAGTTCTTTACCTGGGTCCCATATGATGAAAAGAAAGAACTGATACCCCACAAGTTGTCCTCAGACCTCCACACATAACCATGTGCCCACCAAAACACTAAATAAATCAGTGTATGATTTTTATATTATAATTGAAAATACGATCATCCTTCTTTAGTTTTAGAACAGTTAAGCATGAAATCAATAAAAATGTAAAAGATAAACGGCAGTGCTAAAGCCCTTGACATAACTGACACGTAAAAGGGTAGAATAAACATTCAAGACACAGTACATTTATCAAGGCAAACTACACTCTGGGCCATAAAACAAGTGTGGACTAAATTTTGAGAAATCCAAAATATATCACAATGGAAATAAATTAGAAACTGAATTGAAAAATATACGGAGGATTCTGAAATGCTTTAAGCAAGGCAACATATAGAAAAATAACCTATAATTCAACATAAAATTTAAAAGGAAACATAAAACTTAAAGGGAAAAGGGGGCTGGAGAGATGGCTCAGCAGTTAAGAACACTTGACTGTTCTTGCAGGGGAACCAGGTTTGAAGCCCAGCACCCACATGGCAGCTAACAACTGTCCGTAACTCCAGTTCCAGGGGATCTGACAGCTTCTTCTGTCTTCCACAGGCATTGCATGACACGGGTGCACTTACCTACATGCAGGCAATACATGCATACACATAAAAAAATTTTTTTTAAAAAAAGGGAAATTTTGATGGGTATTTTCCTTAAAATATCAAGGGTTAATTAGCTTCTGGCAATATTTTTAAAAAATTTAAAGGGAAAAGTAGGAAGCTTTTATAACTGAATGAAAACAAATCTCACATGCCTGTGTCAGTGCTGCATTTCAGAGATAGTAGAGGGGACTTTATAGAAGTGAATAGAAGATAGAAAGTAAGGGAAATATCAAGTCAATAGTATCAACTTCCACATTAAGGAAAGGTGGGGAAGCAAAAACAAATTAGACCAAAAGGAGAAAGAAAATAGTACTGAGTAAAATGTGTATCAATAAAATAGATGATAATAATAATAAGAGAACAAACTAAAGACTGGTGCCATGGCTCAGCTACCAAAGTGCTTGTCATATAAGTATGAAGCTCTGAGCAATCCTTGAAACTCATAAAACAAAGCTCTCTGTGTGGTGGTGCTTACTGGTAATCCCACCACGGAGGATGCAGAGATAGGCCAAACCCTGAGGTTGCCGCCCAAACATATGTGAGTGCCTTGTCAATGAGAGAGCGTCTCTCAAAAAACAGGTGGAGTTTGTCCAAGATTGTCCTCTGGCCTCTACATGCACACATATGTTCACACACATGCTTTTGCACACACACACACACAAATATGTGCACACACACACAAATACACAAACACATTAAAAAATAGAAATTCAATCAACAAAAACAAACCTGAATTTTTAAGAGGGTCATAACACTGACAAAACTGTAGCTATCCTGAGCATTAAAGAAAAGGGAAAAATGATAAATTATAAACATTACAACATTTCTGAAAATATTAGGGGAACAGTGCAGAAATATTATGTACTTACACGAATAAATATCACAACTTGATGGAATATAACAATTCTTTGAAAGACACAAACTAACAATTCTTACTTGAGAAAGAGATTAACTATTCGACCTCATATTTGTTGAAGAAAAAATTGAATTTATGACTAAAAATTGTAAAGGAAGTTCCAAGGGAGATATGGCTTTGTGGTTGAATATTACTGAGAATTTAAAGAAAGTGCACCAATTCTTCACAAGCTTTTCCATAAAACTGAGGAGGCTATAGTATTGCCCAACATAAACCATCATGCCAACATTGCATGCATACCAAATCATGACAGATAGCCTATGAGAAAACCAAAACAAACAGCACACTTCTTAAACACAGAGGCAAAGATGCTAGGCTCTTTTAGTAGATTGAATGCAATTATAAGCACCACAGGATGATATGATTGCTTTATCCACCATATACCACACTGAATTTGATAAATTCTGAAATGTTGATTTCAATACATGCAAACATGAACATTTGACAGAGTCCAAAGCCTGTTTCTCTTACAAAAGGATTTTGCTAACTGGGAATGGGAAATAAAAACCTGATAATAGGTATCCATGAAAAACATAAAAATGGGAAGAAGCAGAAAATTATAATTTATTGCAGTGTTCCTTTCCTTAAGAATAACACTTCTTTCAGAACTTTCTTTCCTTCTTTCACAGACATGCACCCAGAAAAGTTTCAAAACTCTCATTTTATCTTGTATGTAATAATAAATCAGCTTTCAGGGGCTGAAATATGACTCAGCAGTTAAGAATGTGTACCGCTCTTCATAGGACCTAAGTTCTGTTCCTAGCACCCATGTTGAGTGGCTCATAACTGCCTGTGACTCCAACTCCGTGGGGGGATCTGAAACCATTGGACCCTGTAGCCATCTGCATTCATGTGCACATACCTACCCACAGATACATATACATACACACAATCAGAAATAAATACAATTTTAAAACTATTTTTTTTCAGCCTTGGCATAGCAAACCCTCTTGGTTTCATTTTTGCTTTCTCCTGCCTTCAAGAGAAGACCATCTGTAAACTATTAAGGCCTAATAATAATGTCCATAAATTTAAGTCTCCAGTGAAAGTATTCTCTAAACCTAAAATCCCATTTTATTGAATGGAGCACTGTGTTTTATTCTTAGGTTTAGGGATGAGACGGAGCTGGTTGCAAAACAGCTTCTGTTCATTTTTTGTCTATACAGGGGATCTAATCAACTGCATCAGGCACCATAGGGAATCCACTAGGAAAGGAAGGCATTGGCCTGGGTCTAATCAGAGATCACATAACCAACCATGCAAGAATCTGACAAAATCTAAGGTATATACAAGAATCAATGAATGAGCATATAGAGGATGCAGGATACAGGGTTAGTATAAAAGGATGCTATTCTATGTGATATACAAAGAGGAAAGAAGAAATGTACCCAACGAGGGCTAGGAAATTAAATTTATCAAACACCATCACGGCCACATGCAAAAGGCCTTACAATAAAAATGACATAAGTAAAAAAAAGTTTCATTTTACAGTTTAACATATGTGATTTATTGAATAGCTTTCAATAAACTACTATCAAAGGTTAGGATAAGAAGCTGGAGATTTGGCTAAGTGGTTAAGAGCAATTGCTGCTCTTGTAGAGGACTGCAGTTGGATCCCAGCACCCACATTAGGTGGCTCACACTCACTTTTAACTTTAGTTCCAGAGGATGTTGCCCTTTTCTGGCCTCTTCCGGCAGAGCACTCATGTGCAGACACACACACACACACACACACACACACACACACACACTCACACACACACACAAATAAAATTAAAATCTTTTTAAAATTAAGAAAATGCGATGGGCGTGGTGGCACACACCTTTAATCCCAGCACTCAGGAGGCAGAGGCAGGCGGATCCTCTGTGAGTTGGAGGCTAGCCTGGTCTACAGAGAAAGTTCCAGACAGCTGGAGCTACAGGGAGGCCCTGTCTCAAAAAGACCAAAAAAAAAAAAAAAAAAAAAAAAAAAGAAAAGGAAAAAAAAAGAAAATGCTGTGTTTTGTTGTTTTGTGTGTTGTGTGTTAGTTTATCATGTCTTTAGCCTCATGCTACACTCATATGATTTGTTTATATATTAAGTATTTTCCTGATACTTGTTTCATTCCTCCTTGACAATTCAGATAGCATACAATTTCAAACAATAAAATAAGGGTAACATATTTCAAAAACAGTTAATCCTACTGTTTAATCGGGTGAGCATTATAGCATGTTAGCATACAGGCATCACTACCATTGTCTCGTGGGTTCAAGAAAGCTAAGGAATGCCAAGCAGCACATCTTAAGATAAAAATTGCTGGAGACAGAAAAAAAAAAAAACACATAATTTCTTGCAGTGTTTCTCTCCTTCACAGTAAAAGTCGCTTTCAGAACTGCCTTCCCTCCAGCAGATTTCCAAAACCTCCATTCTGTCTTACAATTGATAACGCACTGGCTTTCTTTAGCCTCCTTTGGCAGAGTAAACACTGTTGGCTACATCGTTTTTCATTTAATAAACTATGGAGGACCTATATCAGTGTTCCTAATTGTGAATCTGCAGTAGAGGTGACCTCTAATCCTACAATCCCCAATTAGCTCTCATTCCTAGCTGTTGATAAAATCTGCTCTGGCCATAAGTGTCAGGATTCCCTATTGTTTCTTTAAAGCTGAAATTTTATGCAAGATTTCAACTACTATCATAAGCACCCCCCTCCCACCCCAAAGTAGTCATCTAAAACATGCTTCTGAGAACTTTGGAAAATAAATAGGTCATTTGAGAGTCAATGAAACAACTACCCAAAATGAAACACCAATATTATGATTCTGTGAAGGTTCATTTTATCTCTACGTAACACACATTATCTCCAAAATTTTAATAGAGATGTTCTTCCATAGAATATTCCCATTTCACTTAACAGGCAAGGATAGAACCATATCCTTAAGAAAAAACTGACTCTGCCTATGGTATAATCTTCTATATTTTAAATTTGTTTCCCTTCATTATTAGGAAACTAATAACTTTTCTCAGCAGAAATATGACATTCTTCAACATTAAGATTGCTCTACCCTATTCCCATAAGGCTTCTTTCAGTTTGTTTAACCACCTTTAGAGCTGATCACTCTTGAAAATTCCAGTGTCGGTACTCTTGCTACACATGAAGTCAGCCTGGACACCGGTATTGTTCGTGACTCTGGTAATCCTGAAGAGCTCAAAGAATTTCTGGAGCTTTTTCTTTATAGTGACCTCAATTACAACCTATTGTTTTGTCATAAAACAATTAAGAGAGGGGAGACATGATCATATACCAAAAGGATGTGATGAATCACCTAGGAAGAGCTAGTGAGACAAAGTGACAAGACCTTTTGATAATCTATGTACTGCTCAAAGCAAGCAATCCTTAAGTTTTATTTTGTGTATTTGTGTGTGTGATATGAATGTATATGTATAAGGTATATGAACACATTTTCATGTGTGTGTGTTCACATGTTGGTTGGTGAATATGTCTATGTGTACATGTGCATGTGGAGGCCAGAGGTCAAAGCTAACTGTCTTATTAAATTGTTCTTTTTTTTTTTTTTTTGGTGGTAGGGGAGACAGGATTTCTCACTGAACCTAGACCTCACCAATTCAATTAAGTTGGTTGGCTAGTGAGTGCCAAGGACCCTTCTACTCTCCTGGCACTGAGATAACAAGCACACGCTGCCAGACCTGGCTTTCCAGGTGGGTGCTGGGGCTCTGAACGTACATTCTTATGTTTCCTCAGTCACCACTTTATTGATTGATCTCCCCAGTCTCTAGTTCTTTAAGTCTAGATCAAAATTAAGATTGAACAACAACCTCTCAGTTGTCCTTCACAATCATGATTCAGCCTGAAGAGTGAGTAAGCTATATCACCCATATTGTGATCAAACATTTTTCTCATGTGGATGAGCACAAAGAAATAATTAAATGGAACATTTTCCTTCATATTTGTAAACTGAGAGTACTGTCTAGAGTACAGACCTAGCTCTGTACCACACGTACCCACTGTGCCATGACAGAGAGCAAGAGTGAGAAGCAACAAAGATGTAACTGTTGCAATTGTTCCACCTGCTCTTCTCTCTCTCTCTCTCTCTCTCTCTCTCTCTCTCTCTCTCTCTTCAGAAGCAAGCAGCTGTCAGGGAACAAGCTTTGATGCTGACCTCTCACTGCTCCTGACAGACCTGCATCCGGGGTGTGTAGTGGAGCAGTGAGGGGCATGCGTGGGAGAGGAGAGGATGAAAGGAGGGATGACCCGGCCTGATGATGTGGACAGATTCCTGCCTGTTCGCTCAGATGCTTCAGGAAGAAAAATGCCAAGCCTTGTGATTGCGGAGGTTATGAACTAGCTCAGCTTCAAAGATGATCATTAAAAGTACTGTTGAACATAAAGAATAAAATTATTGTTCAGGCTTTTGACTGAAATAAGGAAAAGGAGATAAAATGAAGCAAACCAGCCACCAATATATTCAAAGCCACAAGGATACTGAGATGCCAATTCTAATGAGGGTGCAGGGAGCCCAGCACACAGACAGGGTTACAGGTTTTGGCACATTTGCTGCCATTCAACATTCAGCTGAATTGTGTGGATGGCTTCTGCCAGATGTCACGAATCAGTCCCACATCCTGATGGTAAAGTTGCAGCTGTGACACAGGCAGGCATTCCTGAGACTGCCAGATCCTGTGCACTCTGGTGTGTTATGGTACAAGGCAGGTGGCATCTAAGGAGGCGGCTTCTGAGGGAGCTAATGTCCTCCCTGAGTTCTTGGCCTCAAGTTATATCACAGTTCTCAGAGCCCCATGTGGATGAAGATGTATTCACTGCCAGATTGTCAAAATAAAGTGGACCTTATTCTGTAGCTGACAATGTGCTCTCTTCTTCCAACCACATGCAGGAATGAGGGGCAGTGTACATCACTGATTTCTCAGCACCACAGGATCAACTCTAAAATATTTGGTCAAAACACAGAAATTCAACACTATACTCTTTCTATTTTACCGATTCTTAGAGTGTGTTTTATTTAAATATTTTTATTCTTTTTTTGAGACAGGATCTCCCTGTAGCCCCAGCTGGCCTGGAACTCCCTATCAGACCAGAATGGCCTCGAACTCAGAGAGACTCACCTGCTTCTGCCTCTGGAGGGCTAGGATTAAAGGCCTGTGCCACCATGGCCAGCCAGAGTATGTTTTATTACACACATACACAGAGTTGGCCTTCTGTACCCATGGTGAATTGTCTCTGGGATCCCCTGCAGACACCAAAGCCCTCTGAGGCTCAAGTCTCTTATATAAAATGGCATGGTATTTGCATAGAACGTAAGCTTACGCTCCACTATGCCTTCATAATCTCCCAACTATTTTAGAAACTAAATTAATACAAGTGCTATATAAGTAATTGCTATCCCACACATGTTCAAGATAGACTTTTCTTTTTTTGGTCTTTTTGAGACAGGGTCTCCCTGTAGCTCCAGCTGCCTGGAACTCACTCTGTAGACCAGGTTGGCCTTGAACTCACAGGGGATCCACCTGCCTCTGCCTCCCGAGTGCTGGGATTAAAGGTGTGCACCACCATGCCCGGCAATAGACGTTTCAATCCATGGTTGGTCAAATCTTCCAATACAGAACCCACAGCTACAGAAGCCCCACTTTGTGTATATGTTTCTGTGTGTATATTCATCAACAATACTTTATCTGGATCAATATTAAAGGCCCATACTAAAGAAAATTAGATGTTCAAAAGAAAAACATTTTAGTCAATATAGTCAACCTGGAAATACCTTTAAGTAATATTTACTATTATTAAAATTGTCTTTTTCTTTAAAAAAAACTCTGATTTATATAGGAAAAGGAAAGAAATACCATATTTTTCCACTGCATCTGTTCCTTGACCTTTGGTTTGCATGAGTGCCACTTACCTGATATCAAATATTCTCTGTGTTGCAATACTGGTCAGAGTATCCATGGCAACTGTTTGCCAATGGAAAACTATAGACAGAATCAGGAGCTACACAAGCTGCCTGTTACTAGTTCAAATATCTTCCATGTGAAATTCTGTTCTCCTTTGAGAAAGTAGCTCTAGGATGGATTGACACACGGGTTGGTTCTAAGATGTCTGTTAAACCTAACTTTGCCTTGTACCAGAATTTGCAGAGTAAAAAAAAAAAAAATCCTTGGATTATAGCCAGCTCTATCCTGGATCCTTGAAAGAAAGGCAAGAAGAGATACTCTTTGCCTGGAAAACTCAGCTTAAATGAAAAGTTTCCTATGGGATGGGATGAGATGTCTCCTTTCCAAATTCAGAACAACATGAGAGGATCTTGTCATGGACTGGAATTATGGTAGTGAAAATTGTTTGCCCATGTCTTCCCATTGACTAAACACAGAGAGACATGGCTTAAACCCACTTGCTTTAAAGGATAAATATGTGCCCAGTGACAGAAATGGCACTTGAGGTAGGAATGTATACTGCATGTATATCTGAACATTTCTACTTGTTAAAAGCTCTCTCTTGATGTAGAATCTCATGGCTGTGAAAATCCATCAAAGAATAAGAAGGAAACATAAAATAAAGCAAGGCAACTGCATGGACGATTAAGTCGCCTCCCTCACACAGCCTCTCTCTGGAGTCGTCTGCCCCTCACACAGCCTCTCTCTCTCTCTCTCTCTCTCTTTCTCTCTCTCTCTCATCTGCCCCTCACACAGCTTCTCTCTCTCTGTCTCTCTCTCTCTGTCTCTCGTCTGCCCCTCACACAGCCTCTGTCTCTTGTCTGCCCCTCACACAGTCTCTCTCTCTCTCTCTCTCTCTCTCTCTCTCTCTCTCTCTCGTCTGCCCATTCACACAGCCTCTCTCTCTCTGGAATTGCCTGCCCCTCAGCCTCTCTCTCTCATCTGCCCCTCACACAGCCTTTCTCTGGAATAGCCTGCCCCTCAGCCTCTCTCTGGAGTCATCTGCCCCTCACACAGCCTCTCTCTCGTCTGCCCCTCACACAGCAGGCCAGCTTTGGTTACTTTCACCCTTCACTCCTCCCCTCAATTATGAAATCAGCAAAATTCTCAGGGGAAGGAGACCCAGAAAGAACAAATGTGACAGCCAGAGACAGAGGGATCAATACCTTCAGAGTCAGAGAATGTAATGGGCCCTGTAGGTCTGTTAATTATCAAACAAAAAATCTGTTTCAAGGAGGGGAAAAAAATGCATCTGCACAGCAGCTCTGTAATTAGCCATTTCTGTTCCTGGTTCTCTGTAGTTTTTATGTTTGCTGGCTTTGCCTTTGTTTCCCTTAACAGTGTTCACATGAAATGGCCCAGAATCGCTCTGCCTCTAATTATTTACTGTAACAGCACCAAGCTGGGGTTCAGACGACAAATAGTAAAGGAAGATTGTTTTGAAAAACACATTGACTCGTCACCATTTCCATCTTAATGCTTGATATTCTGATTTGTTCTGGCCTGTAATCCAGAAATGTTCATAAAACACTCCTGAGTTTTATTTTTTTGAAAGTGTTAGACTTTTGGCATTGAGTTTGCTATTAATATTGATAGTTTCCTCAGCCTTGAGTATACACACTCCTATCTTGTCCCTGAAGTCACCTTGGTCAGAATAGAGTTGGTATAGCATGCTTATAGGAAATTGAGGGGAAAGAGAGTATCCAAAATATGTATGTGACAAGAAAGGAGCTGACCAGAGCTTGAATGTCAAGACTAAACTCTAAGGCAGAAAATAACATAGGAAACAGATCAGGGTCAGATTCTGGGGAAAACATGAGAGACTGAATCCTTATTAGGGCAAATGTAGGAGGCAGAAATGCCTGGGATAAACCTGGGTCAAAGATCCTACTTTCCAATGAAGGCAGGAGATTTGTGGGGTCTATAAACCTGGTAATATGAATAATAATGGCTGTAGACCCAACCAACATCTGGCATATGGAAGAAGAATGAGCTTCACAGTCAGAACATGGAGCTGTAAGGAAAAATATTGACGTTATTCATTGTTCTACTGTGGGTAACATTAAGTGACCATTCTCTACAAGTTGTCACTGCCAAGTATTGGAATACTATAGGCGAAATGGTAGCGTGGAACCTGAAGAAATAAAAAGACACCAAAATTAAACTTTTGAAAGGTGGCCCTCACACCACCATTACAGTAAATCATAAAGCAACACCCAGGACTTAGAAAAGAATCAGCATGCAAAGACACCATTGGAACAGAAATACCATATGTTACATCTCCTTAGTACTCTTTAAAAGCAGTTCTAAATGTGGTCTTTCTCTGTTTTATCGCAATATAAGTTTTCTACAGAGATGAGTTACATCCATGTAGATGTGGCACAAGTGGGTCCCAAGCATCCCAGAAAAGCATGATGTGACCGCTCTTCAAATAAAGCAGAATCCTAGATCATTGTGTGGTGGTTGAGATCCTGGGAAAGAGAATGAAAATAAATTTTGTTCTGTTCTCTAGGCGGTAATGGTTCTTAATAATAGGCTCTTGCTGTGTTTATTGGTCCATCTTGTAGTTTATTAGAGCAGAGCTTTGTCAGGGCTTCCATTATAAGAACATATTTTCTGAGTGGAGAGATTGACGATAAAATGTGAGCCAGCACTGAGCCTTAATCTAGATATTTTCTCCTTGCTCAAGAACTTAGAAAGAGAATTAGAAAAAGATAGAGACAGGACTAGAAAGTAAAACCTATGGGTGTGTCATGGAAATTCCAATGTTTATTTATTTTAGCAATATTCCTATTTTAAGATTCACTTTTGTTTCATTATGATTTCATTTGAGACCTATTTTGTAGAAGAAAATGGATCTTATAGAGGGGTAAATTAAAGATAAAATCAAATAAAATTTTCCTTTAAACAATCACTACATGTATGTGTCCACAAAATAACCCTATTTTTATCTTAGAATTTTCTGAGAAAAAAAAATCTAAAAATAAAAGAATTAACACAGAAAAAGCCAAAGGAAAAATAGGCAATATTCTGGCTTACTAGTGTTTTTAATTCCCATTTATCCAGGTAATAATGAGCCATTCACATGGTTATTTCAAGATAAACTTTTATGATCATCTTCATTAAACAAAAAACAAACAGTACAGCTGTCATTGTTTTACTCATACCACACTTAAGAAAATTATTTAAACTTGTTTAAAGTGCTTTCTAGGTCAGTGATAGCTAAGAAAAGATCATTTGTAAAAGGTCCATTTCAAAATACAGTCTTGCTATAATGTCCACTATAGAGAGAGACCTTAGCTTAAATTATACGACAGCTATTTTAAATGGATTTTTAAATTATCTACCTTTGCATTTCATCATGAATGTTTCAGGGAAATTATCCTGAGATAATGCCAACAAATGGCTGCAGACTTTAGGTTTATAATTGCTCTTGTTCATTTAAGGTTCCCAGCAGACCATATCAGGAAATTCAATGCCTGGCAAGTCGAGGCTGATAATATACCGTAACTGGCATTTTCTTATTAGAGGAGCACCCACATAGGCTTTCATTTGTAGCAATGACCCTAATTAAGAGAACTATGATTTAAAGCAGAGACTGCATTTTACGAGTCAGTTTTGGATATGATAGTGTTAGCCAAAGGGTTTTTTTCTTCATAGAAAATTGGTGCAATCGAATCTTAATTTTAATTTTCAAATGTATATCACACTTTTAAAAAATTCTCTTCTAAAAAGGAAAGCCATCCTTCTGGGTATAAAGCAAACACATGCATAGAAAAAAATTGTTCGCATACATGTACATTCACAGGTGAATAATATATCCTCACTTCGGTCTTCATTAATTGATTCTGTTTTAGATCTGCAAGAGGTCTTAGAAACACATCATATAATTGAGTCTTCTCCACCTCTACTATCTAAAATGGAAGAGCCAAGGATTCGGAAGCTGAAACATTCTGCTTTTCATTGTCCTCTGGCAGGAGCTACAAACAGAACTTCATGAACCTCTTCAATCTAGCCTAGATCTTAGCTGCACAAAAAAGACTTCTTCAAAAACATAGCGGATTACAGGTATTATCTGTGGCTCACTTTGATCATCTGACTTTAATCACTAAACTACAATATGGTTCACACTGAAATGTTATTGCATTGCTCTAAAGAGCCATTACCATAAAGCAATGGTGTAACATATGAAGACCTTCAAGTGCTCCACATAAGTGTGTGTGTGTGTGTGTGTGTGTGTGTGTGTGTGTGTGTGTGTAGTATTAATTACTTTTCTGGTGCTATGATAAGACATGATGGCCAAGGCAACTTACAGAAGGAAGATCTTATTGGACTATGGTTCCAAAGGGATAAGAGTTCATCATGGAAGGCAAGACATGGCAGGAGGTAGCCAGTGCAGAAAGCTGAAAGTTCACATGTTCAAGCAGGCATAGAAAGAAGAGAGAGAGAGAGAGAGAGAGAGAGAGAGAGAGACAGAGACAGAGACAGAGACAAGAGAGACAGACAGAGACAGATAGAGACAGAGAGACAGAGAGAGAGAAACAGACAGAGAGAGAGAAAGATACTGAAAGTGGGATAAGGCTATGCATTCTCAAAGCAGAGCCCCAGCAGCATACTTTGTCCAGCAAGGTCACATTTCTTTTTTTTTTTTTTTTTTTTTTTTTTTTTTTTGGTCTTTTTGAGACAGGGTCTCCTTGTAGCCCCAGCTGTCCTGGAACTCACT
>NW_008355272.1:9606298-9628274 GCF_000622305.1 Nannospalax galili
TGGCTCCTTTCTTTTACCAGTTCCATCTATGTGAAAATAAGTCAAAGGTCCTGCTCTACCATTGTTGGCTTCTCTTGGAAGCATGGAGGAAATGATTCCTCCATGTTGAAGGTCACATTTCTTAAAGGTTCCATAGCCTTCCCCAAACAGCGCCAAGTGATCAGGTATTCAAATACTTGCAATCTATTTAATTCTCCTTCAAATCAACACACATGTGCATACACATGTGTATGCATTATTATAATTATATATATGTATGTGTGTATATAATTTGATGAGTGGAATCTAAAGTAGATGCAACTTTTCTAATATATCAGTGACAATGTGATACCCAACATAATAAGCAGTATTTCTCAATTATTTTACAATCTACAAATAATGTTTTCCTATATTATTTCTTTAGTTATAATTATCTTAACCAAAACACTGTAAATATGCAAAACAAGAACAGAAATAGTCAAAGTCAAAGCGTTATCATCCCACTGGGTTGTTTAAAAAATAGAAAGTGCTCTTAAATGAAAAATAAATTCAAAATTTTAAACCATAGATCCCTATTCTTTCCACTACGCTACCTTAAATTGCTGATAGCAAGAAAAATATACATACAAAAAGATTGATAAAATTTGTTTATTCAATATAATTATAACTGCAGAGATAGAAACAGCCAATTTTTAATGCTATGAATTTTTTAATTATTTATTTAATAACCACATGATTAGAAAAAGCATTTAATTTTACAGCTTCAACATATTCAATAACAATTTCCAGAGTAGATACATCTCTTTCAAAAGTGGCTTTAAATTTTTAGGTTCACAGCTGAATTAATACTAATTTGGTCAGAGGGACATAAAGGACAGATTTTGCTCCTTGCCTTCCTCCGTCAACTAAGTTCCAGGGGACTATGAGCATCTCTCAAAATGTCCCATAACTGTGGTGTGTCACAGGTCCTCTTGATAAAGGAGGCCATGGAGACCCCACCAGAGCCAGCCACGGTTGAGCAGAACCTTTGACTTATTGACAGTTTTGCTTTAGTCACTACAGAGCCATGCTACACATTCACACACCCGTGAGAATCTAGCAGGTATTTTCAAATCAAGCTCACTGATAAACAAATAGAGGATCAGAAAAGTTGGATGATTTACCTGAAGCATAGCTGATGAATCACAGAACCAGGGTTGTAGGCTTGTAAGTTTGGACCCAAGTCAAATGTTTTTCAACATTCTCTATACACACCTCATGAAAAGATAATACAAGATTGACAAGGTCTCAAGGTCATTGTTAATAAAGTATAAATAGAAATCGGTTCCATAATCCCTCCAGGTAATTAGTACACTAATGGCAACAGAAAAGTTGACATGGTAAAAACGTTTTCTGTGTTCATGAATGTGTATGTTTATGTGTATGTGTAACTGTGTGTGTGTGTCTTTGTATGTGTATACAGGACAAAAGATACAAAGATGTGTCATTTTTATACCTGTATTCTTATTTTTGTATATATGTAAAGATAAATTTAAAATAAATTAGTAAGACAAAAAGAAATAACACATTATTAAGATCTTTCACAAATCTAGAAATTTTCTAAAAGTTATTAACTATAATTTATTTTATAAGTTTGGTACAAGAGGAAAAAATTGCTATCAGTTTTATAGGCAACTTTTTTTTATCAAGACTTAATTGTAAGAGTTGCTTCATTTCAAGGGAAATGATTTAGCCCCCAGGATATGCAGATCACTATTATAATAAGCCACAGTTTTAAAGCAAGGGGAGGGCCTTCAGCTATTCTTGCAAGAGCGAAAATTTCCAGGAATTATTCTTACTGCTATTATAAATTAATAAATTTTAGTAGTGCCACACCGCAAATCTTTGGCACTGACCTATATAGAAACATTAATATCTTATGATATTGATTTCAAAGATAAAGTCCAGAACCTTATGGTAAAGCTAGAGGAAGTTTGTCTCTCATGATAGATGCTGCCATAAGATTCACCTAATAATGCTCAAGTAAATCATAATCATCAATGAGCTCCAGATGGGCTCAGTGAATGCACATATCCTCTTCAGGTGACTCTGGGCCTTCATGGGCTCTGGGCACATTTCCTACAAATGATCACCAAAAGCATTAGAGGTTCCTGTATTCTCCATGACTGTCAGGGATGGACTGAATGATCGTCAACCTCTGGATAGATAAGTAGTGTGAGTGCCATTTTGTCCAGATTTGAGGTGCACTCCTAGGTAAAGGACATTTATAATGGGTCAAAGTAAGTCACTTAAGAACTAATACAGTACTGCAGAGATGGCCAGGTTGATCAACTGCCTGCCATACAAGAATGGGAGCCTCAGTTCATATCTCAGAACCCAATAAAAGTCTGACATGGTTGCCTGTGTATCTGTAACTCCAGCACTAATGGGAGTGAGGCAGAGGGGATGAGATAGGTGAATCCCTAAAGACCTTTGGACAACCATTCTAGCCAAATCCATGATATTCAGGTTTAATGTGAGATCCTATTTTAAAAAATAATAATAAAGGCGGGTTGCAATTGAGGAATGACACCAAATGTCTATCTCTGACCTCCACAGGCGGGTGCACACATGTGCACATGCATCTATACATATAGGTGTTCAACTAAGAAGCATACACACTGCACAGAAACAACACAACACACACGTACACACACATACACATACACACACGGAAAACACATAAAGCCTATTAGAAAGAGATTGCAAGCAATCAGGTAGGACCATGAAATATGTGCTTTGATCATGGTAAATTGATGTGCTCAACAATGCTCTTTCCCGCTATAAGGTCCTTGTAGGATTAGATAGGAATATTTAGTCTTTAAAATTTAATAAACTATGACATATCAGGATTTAGGAAAATCATGCTTCTCTTTTTATCTCTCTTCTCTTCCTTTTCCCTCCAAGCCCTTGCAACCAAGCATATTACTTCAAATTCTTATCATGATTCCTAAAGAGCTGAAGATGTTCTCTAAGCTAGATCCTTTCGAAAGTATAGAAACCAGAGACCAGCACATAAAAACAATCAACAACATTTTAGGAAAAGTCAGTTAGGAAGCCAGCCTCTACAAGTCACCCTAATGTCTCGGGGGTAGGGAACTGAAAGAAGGAAACAACTTCACCTTTCAGCATCTTCTAGCATCTTCCAAGGATTAGCCTACTGGCCATTATCCTCAAAAGCCAGAATGGGTAAACATTTGAGATAATGTTTTCTAGTTTGTTTGTCTTCTTCCTGTCAGTGCTACTGATATTCTCTTCTCTACTTGGCAGCTGACCTTTCACAAATGTTGGCTTTGTCTTAGAAATGCCCCTGTTGTAAATAAGAGGGCAGAGTTCAGAGAGCAAACTCCAGCATGGCTAGAAGCCTCTATGAGGTCAAGAAGTCTCCTTCCATCTGCCAGAGGCAAACATTAACCTGATCCCAGCCACAGGAATGAGCAGGAGGTTGACCTGGGCTTCCCAAGGCTTTATTCCATCTGAGCCTAGGTTCTTCATACTGCCCAAGAGAATACAATTAACAGTAATGAACTGATGTTCGCCTAATTACTTTACTCTTGGGCATTTGGGGGGAAATAAGGGCCAATAAATATCTGGGTGACTTTTATATGGAGGTGTTGAGAAGTAAGTCAATATTCAACTGCCCTGGTAATATTTGGAAAGGATTCTATTTGAGATTCATATTTCCAGTGTTGGTTAATTCTTCCTACTCAGACTCTAATTTTTCTAACTAGGGCTAATTTTTCAAGTAATGGAGGTTTTTCACATGAAAATCATAGACAACCCACATTTGGTGCCAAATCCCTATACAATACCAAATATTTGTTAGGAGAAGCAAAGGAGTTCTCTGAGCCACTGCTTCTTCAAGCCTAAAATAAAGGTGACAATTTCTGCCCACTCACAGAGAGTGCTGAAATGCAGAAATGATCATGCATGTAAATGCACACACAAAACAGAAGCTTGAATGTGCAAACAGCATGACAGTTGTAAAGCCTTTGTGGTTTGGGGGCAATGGGGCTTGAATTACATCATTCACCAATTGACCTAATAGAAAAGGTTTCAGGTGATACAAAACACAGGGCATTTCTAAATTAGGAGAGGTAGGATGACAAAGTAGTGGAAAGCAATGCAGACTAAGGTTTCCCACTCAACATGGAAGCTCAGTGTTTGCAGCTGTCGGGGTAGATATGCCGACACCAAACAGCAATTCTTCTTCCTAATATTTCAGGACAAACAGTGCTCAGGGTAAATGAGAACAAAACCCAGAGTGGGTGAGCCTTCGTGGGGTGCACTCTTCAGGCATTGCTCAACAGAAAGAACAAAGGAACACCCCAACAAATTAAATTTGAATCCCACTAGTTTTCTCTGGATTATCTTTGAATGACAACAACAACCATGCCATCAAATCTTGCAGTGAGAAGGACTGAAACATCCTTGTCATGTTCTGACCTGAGATTAGCTCCCAAAGTGTCCTTCATAGCAAGTAAACAGGCCTGAGGGCTGCTTCTCAGACGGAGCCCCTGGAGCAGAATTCTTTGTGCAGTCTCCATCAGATCTCCCCTCTACATATCCCGAACACCTTCCTTAGCCACCTCTCATTTTTCCATTACAGTTGGATTTGAGATCTTTGTCATTTCAGTAACATTTTAGCATGTGCCATATTGTAGCTATTGCTCTGTAGTGCTTTTCACTTGTAAAAGAACCTCTAAAAAACAGAATGGAAACTAGAGGCTCTTCAAACTGATTCCAATGAGAAATGCTTGAATGTGTAGGTGTAGCTCTGTGATAAAGAAACAGCAGGTTCTGGACAAAGGTAATATTCATCCTCTCATTCAATCAGTTGACTTGAATTCCTAGCCCTTTACTCAGTGGTGGCCATGTAAAGGTGAAGAAAGAAAGGTTGTGAGTTTTGTGTCCTCCCTAGAAAATGTGACTCCCTTCCAGTGCCTCTCATAGTCACTGTCATCAGCAGGATGAGCATCCTTTCCACCATGTAACATTTTAATTCGTGGAACCCATTTAGAAGGAATCCTTCAGCTTAAAGTCCATTTCTGCTCCATCTCTACATCCTCCCCATCACCTTCAGCCCCTTGAGCACACAGACAGTAGCAGCAATCCAACAAATACTAATGGAAAGGCAGCCTTGAAAAGGATAAGTTGCTATAATTTCCAGACCAGAGTGAGTTGAGTATACTGGGTGTATAGTACTGAGGGTAACTGATAAATAATAAATACACATTACCCGGGACCCTACACTTACTGGCACTCTCTTTCTTCCTGTGTCACTAACCAGAGGCAGTTTTAATTGATCTCCACTGAGCACCTACAGTGAACTGGTGCTGTGTGACTGTTCTTGTATAGAATAGACATATCAGAAAACAACTCACTGCGTTAAGTCCCATTATTGTCTTATTACTTAAATGGAAAGTATAGCTCAAATCCAGTAAGTTAGCATTTCCAAACCAGGCTCACTCTGCCAGCTTCATAACCACTGAAAGGATCAGTTTAGCAAAACTGAGTTTGTTCACATGGTGGCCAGTGGGGATGGAGACCAGGCCCTCCCCTAGGATAGGGCTTGAAGTATTAATCAGATAAAGAAACAGGGTGATCTAAAAAGGAGGAAAATGGCCATTTGGATGCATAGTTGTGAAATGTTCTCCAGCATGAACATGTATGATCAAACTTCATGATGCTTTACAATAAACATGTTCAGAAAAAAAAATGTGGCATTAGCATGACCCAAGGTTGGAGTTTGGGCCCTCTGAGGTGAAAACTTTAGACACTGTGGAGGATCCTGCGAAGAGTTCCATGGATTCTGCCTGTTTAAGTTAACAAAGCTACCTCTAAACTGAAAAACAACATCAGCGATCAATCCCCTCCGGGCCACTCATTAAAGGTTTTATTGTACCAGAGCTAGTAGTGGTCTAACGCCTTATTGTTTAGGAAAGCAGCTTTTCTAATCAGTGATGAAGGTAATAAGCAGGAACAGGAGAAACCAGAGGTTTATTCAGATTTCCCATTCCATAAGTCTCCTGGATCCCACAGCCTACCTAGTACATCATATCCACAAGCCGAGTCAAGCATCCCTGACCTCAAGCCTTTGACTAGGACTCAACTCTCAGAAATCAGACATAAATCTTAAGCCATAAATACTGAGAAAGACTTACCTAGTTAAAATAGTTTTAAATCAATTTGGATGATGGAAGCAGTAGCTATGAAAGCATTAACGATATCAGAATAGCTAGTCACCTGTCCTGAGCAAAGCAGCTCACATGGGGATGACTCATCATGATAGCAGGGGAGCCCCATGAGCTTAGTTTATAGCCAGTTCATCTAAGCATGGCCTCTGTCTGCTGCTTCAATGCAAATGACAACTTGAACTTCACTAAGGTAACCTTATAGATTTTTTTTAATTCAGTAGTTCTTTAAAGTCACTAAACAACTTATTTAGCAGATAATATAAGGTTCACAGGAAAAACTGTGCTGGAATACAAATGTAAAAGATTTCCAGTGGTTCACCAGTGTCTTCAACACACACCACATCTGCTGAGATTTTTCTGTATCCCAAGATAGAATTGTGGGATGGAACTTTCCTTAATCAGTTACTCAATGCTACTGAACGCCAGTGTGAATGTGAAACCATTTGAAACAAAGAATCTCTCCTTCATGGTGGTTGGTGTGTCTAGAACAGGAGAGAAGCCAAAGTGGCCCTGGGAGATGCTTTTGAGAGGAAGAGGATTATCACCAGAATTCCGAACAATATTAAATGATATAAGGAAAAGAGCACTCAAGAATACAGATCACGGCACTATATAGTTCCTATTAGGGTCCTTCATACTGGAGCCCTTATGAATAGCACCTCCTGCGTTTGGTAGATATGCTGTTCTACAGACTTTTGACTTCCCTAAGACAGTTCCCCTTCATTCATGATGCAGAGAGCAAACCAGTCAGGTGACAGATGAAGCCACCATGCATTCTCTTGGCCCCAGACAGAACAAGTCAGTATTATATAAATTCTTGCTATGATTTGCATGTGTCCCCCAAAGGCCCATGTGTTGAAGCTTGATTTTATTTCCAGGGTGATACTGATGGGTGGAAGGTGGAGGTTTAGAACTTTATGGGTGGTCCTTCAGGGATTGGGTCATGACCTTGAGGAATGTTGTAGAACCCTGCTTCACCCTTTCACTCTTGCCTCCTGGTTCATGGGGTGTGCACAGCACTTTGAGACATGTTCTCTGTTTTCTGCCACTGTCACCTGATACCCTCACCAGAGAAGTTCCCTATAATCAAACCTCCACGATTATGAGCTAACTTGACCTTTTCTCCTATAAATTAATGATCTTAGGCTTTCCATTTTAATACTGGTAAGATGAATAACACAGAACCCACTGGAAATAGGACATGTGGATGTTTCCACGTGCCTTCTCGACTCCTCTATCCACAGTAGCTCCCCAGAGGTGTGGATCATTACTCCCCATCAGTACAATCAGCACCTCCTCTGTACAAAAGCCACAGAGAACAATCCCTTCTTACCTTCTGAACTTTGCTTTTGTCAATAAAAGCTGAAAACATAAAAAGGGAAGCTGGGCTTTGCTCTTGAGTGAGAGCCATTTGACTTTCAATATATACCAAGTCCTTGGCAAATACATTCAGATGTTGCATCCCACTGAGCTTTTTTCCAGAGGCAGCTTTTGTCTGAAGAAGGCTCTTTTCTCCTTAAACTAGACCTGGAGAGTTGACATACCTCTGATTTTGACCTTGTGCATGCCTCTTGCCATGCCAACCCATGCCCTGGTCATTTGGTAGGAATGACGTGCACACAAGAATTGTTACATGTGGGATTGGCCATCCCATGGAGAGCAAGAGCCCAGTTGAGTCAAGCCCACTTCACTCCTATGTTTGGCCTGCTGTGCTTTTATTCTCTGCACAGTCCCAGACTAGTAGCATTTGAAGGCAGAGCGTTAAAGTCAGGATAAACTATCACTCTGAGACATTTTACCTTTGCAAGCCTTGGGGTACACATAATTTAAATGAATCCCCCAATAGCACATGGTAACAAAAATGAACATCTTTAAGTTTCTCTGTGATGAAAGATTAAAGATGGAACGGGAATACAAACAGAATAATTAATGTATGCAACCCACAACTCCTCTGGAATGACTGTTTTAAAAACAAAGGCAACGGGGAATAAAAATGTATTCCCTCTTGACTGTCTTCAGCGCAGTAAAATCACTTTACATTTATGTATAATGAGCTACTTCTGTTCTTTACAGACCATTTTGCACATGGTTTGTATCTCATATTAAATTTGATGAAGTATATGAAAGTATTTTATAAACAGAAAAGTGTTATGCAGATTTTAGCTATTATGAAATAATGAGTAAATAACTTTGGTGAGGGAAGCTACCATTGGGCCAATGTGGAATCCTCTCTCCACTTCCACAGTTCCACCCTTGAATAGGAGAAAACAATCAAAACTGGGATAGCATTTTTGAAGTTTATTTTTATTATTTAAGTTACTGGCGTTCACTACTAGTGAAAGAAGCTCAGACTGAACAAAAAAATTCCATTCGTAATTATTAGAAACAGAAAAACTAAAGATTGAAAAAAATCAATGGTGACAGCACTATGCTGAAGCAGGCAGTAGGAAGTGTTAAAATTTTAAAGGCCCTGCTGTGTGATACAATAATTTCAGTTTTATGAATACATCCACAAAGATAAAAGCATCAATCGCTATTTCCACTTACCTATAGGTAGGCAGGTAAGGATGCAGGAAGGTGTACATCAATAAAGAGGGGTGATCCTTGGAGTGTTATAGTGTAGAAAAATGAATAAAATCTGAATAACCACTAATAAGACAATAGTCGATTTTGACTAAGACAGTTTCTATATATTTATATTAATTCCCTGTCCTTTGCATGTATTATAGTTTTCTGAAGCTTAAACTTATTTCCCAGTGTGTAAGTTAAATCATGTATTTTTGCCACTATAAAATAGCAGATATAAGCAACCTTGTGCCTGAGTCTTTTTCTAACAACCTGCTCCTTTAGCATTTATTCCCAGAAAGGAAAGGAAAGGATATTGCAGATTGCAATGATGTGGAAAATTAGGGCAGAGCACACTTGTGGTTAGAGAGCAGGTTACACAGTGCGTATCACATTTGGAAGGTAGAAAATAAAATATTCTCTGAAAAGGTGGCATTTGTTGAGGAGACTTAAATGATAAGAAAGAAACAGTGAGAAAGCACAGCACGTTTAAAGGCACAGGAAGAGTTTTAAAGGTGTTCGGAACTTGCAGAGAGGAAAGGAAAGGCTACATCATGGACTCTAATACAACAAAAAGATTCAAAATATAAGAACTCTGTGAAAATATTAAGAAAAAAATGGAGTTGTCAAGTATGTGGCTAAACATAGTTCTCTGGGTGTGAAGATGGGTAGTCAGAGATGACAGAAGACAGTAGTCTAGTAAGTTAAACCATCTAAACAAAGGTGATTCAGGCCTCATCTTGAGAGGGGGCGATGTAAACAGAAACAAGTGGACAGATGAAAGAAAGGACTCAAGGACAACATAGGTTTGCCAATGAGTAAGTGAGTAGGTGGTGACTAATTTCAGTGATGGGACAGACCAGTTGGAAGGACTGCTTTGAGTAGAGGAGGAGGGAGAAAGGCTGCAAAAAGGGCACAGTATACATTCCATCCTCAAGCCCCGAAATGGAAGACCAAGCAGAAAGTAGATTCAATCCAAGACCCGAAGTACAGATGTGTCCTCTGGGAACAGTCAGGCTTCTAGCCAAATATTTTTTGTCTTCAGGATCGTTCTGCAAGATGATGAAGATGTGGGAGAGTTCACGCTGATTACAGATCTAGAAATCAAAAGGGTAAGAACAGAAAAATTAAGAAAAGCTTGCAGAAAGCCAAGCAATCATCTTCAAGCAGGCACAGGAAGCAAAGAGCAACTGGACATCTGGAAAGACTCCCTGCTTCAAGGCCACACTTCCTACAACATCCCAAAACACTGCCAGCAATTGGAGAAAAATGTTCAGATACTTGAAGGATATGGGGACATTCTCATTCGAATCACCGAAAGGTTTATGGAGCAAAGAAGACTGGTGGGGTGGCCCATTTTGGAGATGACAAGAGTGTGTAATAAGGAAGCCTGGACTCCTGAGGCCATTACCCAGGTATAGAATTCTGTGTTAACTCAAGCAAGTCATTAACTCCCTGCTCTTCCTCACTGTTACTCAGGATCCCCTGAACCAAGGCAGTTCATAGGACATGTGTGGTTGTGCTTGTTTATCAATATCAATGGTCTCAAGTCTATTTTTTTAATTTTGTCTTTGCTAATTTGTAATGCTTTCTAAAACATTCACTAAAGGAAAACATCTGCATTTGGTTTGATCTCGTTATTTTTTTATTATTTTTATTTTATGCATATGAGTGTATTGCCTGCATGTGCGTAAGTGGACTCACTTCATGCAATAACCATGGAGGTCAGAAGTGGGAGCAAGATTCCCTGAAGCTGGAGTTTCAGCTGGTTATTAGCTGCCATGCAGGTGATGAGATTCGAATCTAGGTCTTCTGCAAGAGCAGCCAGTGCACTTAACCGCTGAGCCATCCCTCCAGCTCTGATCTCAAGAGTTACATCTTTGGCATTCTTGTACTGATTCTCCCATAATTGTACCTTTCCAATTTACTCCCAGTTTTAAAAGCCAATGACATTTATTAGGGAAACTCCTTCTTATTTATGCTTCTTTTCAGGGCATTGCATTATTCTAACTTCAACTGGCCAGTCAACTTTCTAATTGTGTGTACAGGTGGAAAGACACCACAAGCAGGCCGATGACTTTGTTACAATATTAACAGGTCCATATGCAACTGCAACAACTGGTCACTCTTTTCAAAATAACATCTCATTTACACAAGACCTCATGTGTCACTCAATTACTTCTGTCTCCAGAATTAAAGGCATATTGTTTTTATGTAGGAAACACATGAGGGTTTCTTTTTCTTTGGTATGGAGTCATCTTATGAAATCTCTTATTAATGGGAATATTTTCCTAAACGTTATCTTCACATTTTATCTTTTGGTTGCTTCATTCGTACCATACTCTTTATAACTGATAGAATATCATTATTTGTTTTGTTTCTGATTCTCCTGTGAGTGTATGGGATGTGCTGTGGATGAATACATAGATACTAGCCACTTATGATGCATATTCCCAGTTTCCTAAAACAGTTGCATCTAAAGTTGAATTTTATTCATTTTATATTCCTAGAATAACTTCATTATTGCATTGTTTCACATATTGTATGAGTCAGTTTGTCAAGTAGCTTTTTATGCATTTAAGCTTTTGGAAAAGGATATTAGCACAGCCAGGCTACTTATTCCTCTGCACATAGTACCAGTATCGCATGTTTTCTTATCAAGCACCTGTATTTAGCTGCACTGATTGATTCAATACATTAGCATAGATTTGCATATGATAGAACTTACAATTTCTCTCTCTTCATATGTGTTAGTACTCCAATTTTTCAAACAAACTCTACTATTTTGTACTAGCCATTTTATTGCCATGAGGAGAAATCTAAAAAGATGTCTCAAAGTTATTTAACTTATGAAAATGGTGCCAGATGGTTAGCATTCTCATCTACCTATGAATTTTAAATGTGTAGTTTCGATACTCTTTGTTTGAATGACAGTCATTAATTTTAATTTTATTTAATTAAATAATGCTATGAATTTGCTTCCCATTACAGTTTTGGAAGCATCCACTATCTTTTAAGGTAGTATTCCTGTTTTGCTTTTAAGATAATTGTATGTATGTCTTTTTTCTTGGTCTTATAGATATTAGATCTTTACATTAAAATTTCTAAATAGATTGATTTAGAATTTATTTGTTTTTAACTCAGTTAATTTTTTAACTGTGTAGGGGGTCTTTTATGACTTGAAATGTCATTTTTCTTGTTCATTTTTTCACTAACATGTCTACAAAAGGAAGAACTTTTGCAAGGCAAAAGAAAGTGAGCTTGAATAGCTTTTTGGTGTGGTACAATAAAGTAGGGCTACATAACCACACTTCAAACACCTCAAGCAGATCGACAGGTAGTTACACTTCTCACTATAGATTTACTTTCTCCTTCACACACTGTAGCTCTCTTTCGTTTCCAGTACGAACATTGGTCATTTGTGACAGATGATTATTAGTTTTGTTACTTTAATATGTTGAACTGTTTTGAGGCAAATTGTGTCCTTTGATGACTAACCATTCCCTAAACATCTAAACTACCCTCTCTGGTACCACTCCCCCCTAGTGGCCTGTCTTACAATTATGTGCAAAGGATCTCAAGAAAGTCCTCTCCAGATTTCCTTCCATTCTTTCCAAAGTAGCCTGACACATAAAAGGAAAGAATCACAATAACTTATTAGGAAAACGTTCTTACAACAGAAGGTTGGTAGAAGTTAATTTTGGTCTCGATATTGGATTGAAGCCCTTTCTAACATTAACATTCAAAACACAGTTTGGAGCTCTTTTTTCCATGTATGGTAAAGGGAATAGAATCATCTGCTTGTACCTAGATGTGCCATACATTCTTCCAAAGCAAACATCCAGGAAAGCTCAAATATTTTTATTAGAAGTCTTTAAAACTAGCCTCATTAGGTTAGATTATTCATGCAAATTTCAGAAAACTTTTGTGTCCAAATTTTGCTGCTCACCAGGTTGTATACACTAATATGAAGCAGTTGGTAACACACAGAGTCCAGCCACGTGGAGACTCACAGAGGGAAATGTCCCCTCTCAGAGCATTAATAATATCAAATCTTCCTTAGGAGACTGAAGAGGATGCTATAATGGGATCGATCTGAGGACACTTTGACAGGAATAGCTGAATTTAAAAATGTTTTAAAAAAGTGCTTTGGAATAAGACTGGTCAGTGTCCAATAGAAACAGTAATTCAGGACTTTATTCCCACTTATTTTGTATAATCAGCTCATAATTCACAATGCCAGATTCACTCTTTCCCTGTACTTCATCACCACCATCCACCGATTAACTGCTCATCTTTCAACTAAAATGATTACTTTTTACACTACAATGATTATAGAAATAAACCCATCACGTTTTTCAAGCTTTAAACTGTCTATGGGTCTCTCAATAGCCAGGTTTGTAATGGGAGGTCTACGACGGTGAGAAAAGATTGGGCAGAGGAATGCTTTGGTTGTTCGTCAAAACTGCGAGCTGCGCTCCCAAGTGCCTTCACTGTCGTTGTCCAACACTACTGATTTCTCAGCATTCTTCACACTCCCTGAAATGTCTGACCAAAGACAAGAGCCTGAGACTCCACATGGAGCAGAGTCGTGGTCTCATCAGATCAAAACATACTTTTAATAGGTTCACATGTAACATCAGGAAAGATAATAGTAGACCTGGTGTTTTTCCCCTTGAGATTATTTTAGGTTACATTTCCAACTGGGAAAATTTAATTTGGAATTACATAAAGGGAAAAATAAGACCTATAGCTGGGTGATAGATGTGAAAATAAGAAGCAAGATGAGTAAGGAAAGATCCTGAGAAGGCGGCATCCAGGGTAAGTGGGGCCAAGCTGTTTCCCTGGAGGAGCCCACTGCCACTCTCACACGGCCACCCTCACCACCCAAGTCACACAGGCAGTCCCCAAACTGTACAGGTGCCCACTGCAACAGACTGTTCTAAATACAAATATAGACTTATGTCAGGTATGACAGTGCACACATGGAATCCTATCGGGAGGCTGATGCAAGAGGATTTCAAGTCTCAAGCTCAAGGCCAGCCTGGGCTATATACCCTAGACGCTGTCTCAAACAAAACAAAGCAAAAGTTGCTCATCTAGCCATATAAGGACAAGAAATAGTAACCATCTTCACGGAAATGTATAATAGCACAAAGCACTGTTAAAATATTTTGGTCCGTGCCGATGCATGCACACGTACATTATAAAGCATGAACTAAAATTAAGAAGTTGCTGTGAGCAGATTTAGCTCATGACATTCCTCCTTAGAAACCTGGGGAGAAGTTCATTTTCAGACCCATGGGCCCTGTTATCAGAAAAAAAGGCCAAATTTTCTTCCTGGGCTGCAGCAGTTCAGCTTCCTCCTGGGGAGCCTGGCCGTGTTCTGATCTGTGAACTCCAAAGCCACATTTGCCAGGCCAAGTGCATACCGCCAGAGCCAGGCTGCATCTCCTACTTTGAATGCAAGGAGCGTTCTTGAGAAAGCAGCCTGGAGCTTCCCAGGTCTGCTGTGACCCCCTCATGGGCAAGGCAGTGACAGGGCACTCCCTAAGACCTGAGCCACACCAGAGGCCAAGCACAGCTTCCACCTCCACTCTAAGGTCCCATTTAAACCATCCACTTTGCCATAATTATTTTTATTATCAATTCTCCACTAGCTCCAAATTATCACATTTCAAGCACATGAAAATTGACAATAAGACAACATATGGAGATTGGGTTTGGTGGGATCTTTCAGCCCATCTCAAGGAGCACACAGCAACAATTTGCCAAAGCAGTGTATTTTTCTATTTCCTAAAGAGTGGAGCCTTTCAAATAATTTAATATGAGTATAGGGTAATGTAGTTGGGACTAGGTTGATAAGTTGGGCATAATTTTCCTTTAAAATATTGTAAGTTCAAGAATAAAAGAGATTTAAGCCAGAGGGGAAGTTACAAATGGGTCAGAAGGAAGATTCAACAGCTCTCTCCCTCTCCTTGCTTCTCCCCTAAGTACAAGGACTGTCCTGAAGAGCCCTGCCATGTCCTCCTGCAGCCTCACGCTCTGGGGCCTCCCTCCCCCTCATCCCATGAATGGAAACAAATTGTTTTCGGCTACAATACCCTCCAGGCTCAGTCTTGACCTGTGCAGTACAGTGATGTGCTGCAGCTTGAATTTTTACATACAGCTGCATAAAGCAATTTTCATGTAAATTTCTAGGTAAATCAGCCTGCAGTTGGTCTGTTACATAGACTCATACACAGAAACCATTACATTTGACAAAAGATTAGAAGTTGCCCTTGTTCCTTCCCAGACAGTGTTCAAATCAGAAAATCAGGGATAGGGGACGATGCCCAAATACCACGAACAATAGGGCCCTTTTAGGGTAGCTAGTACATCCTCAGTGCTTTGATGCACTGACCTCAGAAAAGGCTTCTCTGAGACAGAGAGAAAATTTGGTTAGAAAATCAACCTTCAAATGAGCAGAGAGAATCAGGTAATTCCCTTGCCCTGCCAGGGAACAACTCAGCCATTTCCCATTACCCTGGCTTCTTCCCCAAGGTGATGTATGGAATGCCAATAAACAGATACCAGGGCCCCCAGTGGCCCCAGTGGTGCAGGCAGGCTGGCTCAGTTAGCTCACAGCAGGTGGAGAAGTTTCCAGGGTTAGAAGAGTAAGTCATTTCTTCAGAGGCACCTTTCCCTGGGAGCTGAGAGCAGCCAGTGCCCCCTGCCCAGTCAGCAACAGGAGCTGGGGAGGGGGCCGGCAGCCCCAGCCATCTGGAAGCGGCCTTTCCTGGGCTTTCCATCTAAATGTGTTTCTATCCAAAGGAGGCACATTTCTTGAACATGTTCTTTTAAGGCAACAGCATCCACAGAGCACAAAGAGAAAGATGTAACCAAAACCTGGCCCAAGATGTTTGTTTATGCAATCTTTAAATAATTCATCTTTATCCCTATTGAGCCCATCACAGCATGTCAAAAATAAATGTGTCGCCTTGGCCTATTGTTTGCAGCTCAGGATTGTCAAGCGAGAAGAAAATATTACAGAGACGGAGGGAGATACACGCAGGAGTGTGACCTTTAACTGCACTACCTATAACCAATCTCATCAAATTAAAGCACTGTATATTTTCCTTAATAATCTCTGATTAGGCTGGGGCTATGAGTGGACACGAACACCCGCCATTGCTATGCAGCGGGACGTCTGCTTAGCACCAGCAAAGCGTTTGGGAATAAGTGAGCAAAATGCTTTAATTTGATAGGGTTAGAATCCTGCAGGCTCTGGGGTGAAAGGTCCCCAACAGCTCCGCTCACACTGAATATGCAGAAATAAAAAAGTAAATTGCTTACATCTGCTGCAGGCGGCGGGGAAAATGATCTGATTGGACAGTCCGAGGGCTCTCCAACTCTTTTGGGTTAGAAAGAGGGTTTCAGAGCATCAAAAGCTTGTAATTGGAGTAATTCTGAATTAATGGACACACACACACGCACACACACACACAACATTTTGAAGCAGCTGTTTGCAGAAGCTTGCCTGTTTAGGAATGCTTTCAGATTGCAAAAGAGGCAGCTTCAAACATAGCTCACCCCCCCCAAAAAAATGAATCTTAACTATGGGTTTGAATTTGATAACAGGTGGAACATTCTTATCTGAGTCATCCTTCTGCCATGGAGCCTGGGTGCTATCAGATCCCCGTATCTGCTTGTCTGCTTTGAACCGATTCCTGAAATACATGTGTACTTGGGCTCTCCTTCATGCATAAAAAGATGATACAAAGGGCTTTGCCGGTCTCCTAGAAGTTGACACAGAAAGCTTGGGTTTTGCCTCGGTCTATGATATGGGATTTAATCTTCATATTTGATCGATAAGAATCAAAGGCAGGGCTCAAGGTCTTTGGGGCAGGAGCTGGTTCACTTTCACACAGGATGTTCTCCTTCATGCATAAAAAAGATGATACAAAGGGCTTTGCCGGTCTCCTAGAAGTTGACACAGAAAGCTTGGGTTTTGCCTCGGTCTATGATATGGGATTTAATCTTCATATTTGATCGATAAGAATCAAAGGCAGGGCTCAAGGTCTTTGGGGCAGGAGCTGGTTCACTTTCACACAGGATGTCAGGAGGCTGGATGTTAGGAGGCGGCCTGCGGTGTCACCTTGATGCACTCACAGGACCCAGTGAGCAGAGCTGCGTCACTGATCACATGAGGCCATGCTGGGTCTGCTTCTGTCTGGTGTTTTCTGCCTACAGTGAGACTGACGTTGCATTTGAACTTTGTTTGCATTTTGTAATACCTTATTAGCTTATACCAGCCAGATCTAAACAATATTGCCTAGTCCTATCCCACAGATTCCTGTTGGGAGCTGAAAGCAGTCTTGGCCTCCTGTGGTTGAGAGTAAGCCCCCACAGAGGGAGAGTTACTGAAACTGAGCAGATCCTGGGAATGCATCCTATGAGACCAACTTTCAAGAGCTGTTTCTCAGCCAGGCATTGATCTAGGAAGGCGGCCCTGGCCAGACAAACACTGAGGTTCACATTAACATTCCTGTATGCTCTTGGATGCACTCCACTTGTAAGGACAGCTCCGGGCTCTCTGATATTTTGGTGGTGAATGAGGCTAATGTCCAAATTCTATTTTTTGTCCAATTTTTGTCTAGTTTTTAATGTCCAATTTGTAATTTTTTTCAGTATTCTTAATTCAGCCCAAGGCCCTTTGAAATTATTTCAATAGCCTATTGGGTTTCTGCAAATATCAAATTGATAGATTTTAGACAGTATAAACAAAAAGTAGTCTATATATCAAATCTCATGCACACTTTTTTTCTATAAAGTGTGTGTATAATATATATGACATAAATGCATATAAATGCATAATTTCTTAACATGGGCATAGCTTTAGTTTTGAAACCAAGATGCACACAGTGGAAAAATCCATAAAGACAGAAAGAAGGAGTCTTGCTAATTTCTCAGTTTCAATAGAATTGTCCAGGTTTGGTTATGGAGGTGCCTTGAGCTTCTTTATCTTAGAAGGTTTGCTTTGAGTGAAAGTCATTTCCTCTGTGAGGCTCTGCCTCTACCAAATGGCTCAGCACTGGTCCCTATCTTCCTGAAATCTCCTTTGTCTGCCTGGGCACTGCCACAGTCTATCGGAAGGTATTTGTCAACAATTACATGTCTATTAAGGAACAGTCAATCAGTGTGGGCCCAAACAGCCAGGCCTCCAGGGCCCAGCTATTGATAGGAAACTGTCAATATCCCATCCAGTCCTTTTCTACACAAAACACAGCCACCTAGCTGAAATCATTGTCTGCGAAATGCAGAAGGCCTGCTTTCCTCCCTAGCTCTGTGATTTCCCCACTCTTAATCTAACATTTGTTTTTCAATGAATCGAGGCTTTCAAAAATTTCTGAATGCAGGATACTTCTTAAAATACTATCAGCATTGAATTGGGGGTATGCATAAATATTTAGCATCATCAGCAGTATTAGGAAAGGTGTAAACCCAGAGGAAAATGAACAAAAGACCCTTGAAATGAGCTTCATCGTAATTACTATCTGTACCTCCAACACAAAGTTTTGAGATATTTACCTCATTCAGGACAAACGGTGATGACATTAACAACATCTACTCCTGCACACTGGACTTCAAAAACTCACTGCAGATTTTGTCATTACTATCATAAAGGACTGGTCTGTTCTCGAAAAACGAAAGACTAGGATAGGAGTCACACATGAATGTTTTAAGGCCCCCCAGCCTCCCCCCCCCAGAATAAAACAACACAGTATGGAGGTGGGGGAGGGTAGAAGAAAAGGAAGAAATCTCCTAAGTAAGGCTGTATCCTTTGAACTGGCAATTCCCCTGCATCACAGACTACACCAGTTTCCTACAACAAAAGGCAGCATCAAACCCTCTCCACAAAAGCCTGAGACAACCAACAATATTAAAAGCAGATGTAATATTTTGAGCCTCTGTACTATGTAAGGTGCCTTTTAAGCTCTGTTAAAGCCACGATTTAAAAAATTTACAAAAACAAACATTTCTTTTTTTCTTTTCTGTAGAGCATTTCCAGAGAATTCATGCTCTGGGGACTGTTGGCCTCAGTCTTTCAATCAGACAGAGAAATAAACGGGAGGCAGGCTTGGAGGCCCAGGGCTCAGGTAACACAAAAATGAATTTGGAGTTTAAGCACAAATAAACCCAGCCCTCGGATCCTCTTTTCATCCTATGTCTTCTATTCACATCCAAATACCCAATGATTCAAATATTAAGATGGAGCAAGGAAAGTTCAAAATAAACCCTGAAGGTCCAGGTGACATTTCTATGAGCTAGTGCAAAAAATGTGAAATAAAAAATTCAAAGTATTCAAATAAAGTGGGATAGCTGTTTCAGGTCTCATGCAGTGAGGAGGATTTGCCCATTCCCTTTCTTGGCCTCAGAGTAAAAATCCAGTCGATTAGAGGCACACATTAATTAAATTACCACCTCCAATCTGAAGAGCATCCGCTGCAGCTCAGAAACCCCGGGGTCCTTTCTGCAAGTGACGGTCATAAACTTGCAGCTTTTGAGGCGTTCTTAGTTTCCCAGGTGCAGTTGATGATCAAATCCATTTTCAGATGCCCAAACGTAATCTACCACACGGCTTCAAAGCAGACCCATAGCTTGTTTCAGATGCTTGCACAGAGAAGTTATAAATGGACTTAAAAATATTCAACAGCATTGGGAAATGGACTAGGTCAGAAACCCAAGTCAGAAAGGGGCCCTGAGTTGTCACTTCCCAGCAGACGGCCATCGTGGCAAGGGGCAGCTGATCTCCCTTTCTGAAAGCTCCATTATGTGTATTTACAAAATAAACAATGCATGCAAGTTCATGATTGTCATCATTAATAATATGCATTATAGCAAGCCGTTAAATAAATATACATGCCATAGATGTCCACCAGACCCATCACGCCTTTTCCCCTACATTAGATCCAAGGCTTTGTCTTTGCTGCATTAAAAAAAAATTCGCTCTGCATAATGCAGAAACAATAACAAAAAGAAATCATTATTTTAAATAACTCACCAATGTTCAGATGCTCAGGTCTTCAAGCAGAGAAGTCAGCAAGTTCAGAGCTGGGGTGAGAACTTGCTCTCATTAGTCTCAGGTTTCCCAGGCAAGGCTTCAGTAATTAACTATCTTTCAGAGGGAAAGACAAACAAATAAATAAATAATCGAATCTTTCAGAGTTCAAACTAATCGGGTTGCAGACTGTGGAATGCTTCCATCTTGACTTGCCCTTCAAATTTTATTTTGTGAACATAAAGAATATTTGCATACTGACAAATTCTTTCACATCAACATGTGTCAAAAAATACAACTTACCTTTATGAGTTCTAACTCAGTAATCTAGACATCTGTGCACAACAGTACTAAGGTCTTACTAAGATTCTTTGGTGGAAACAAACCTTCAAAATTTTTTACCTATTTATTTTTAAGGTATATATTATTCCAGTCTTTCATCAAGTTATATCAATAATGTCTAATTGAAAAACAGAAAGTACAAAAGAGAAAGCAAATAAAAATAATAGAAAGCAAGTAAAAGTATTCTTTTAAAGCAATACTCTAATTGGTAGAAATTTACATACAAAAAATCTAATGTTTATAAGCAACCTCAAATTTTACATGTTTAATTTTATGTTTAAGATTTACTACAGGAATAGACTATGAAGTAAGAAAAATGTGCAGGATTATTCATATCGCTATGTGCAGCTAGAACATGTGCATCTATTTTTAAAACAACATTAACATTATTCACTAAAATAAAGAAGGTCTGATGCTTTTTGATATTTTAAAAGGGTGATATAAGGTTCTATATGGAAAAAAATGCGTCAATGAATATTATAATTATTTCACTGGCCAGAAAAAAAATGCTTTGAGGATTCAAAGTGGAAGGCTGTTACTTTCACTTTATTCCATGTCTTTTGTTAAGAGAATCATAACAGAACTTTTCAGGGACTTTTTCATGTTTTACCAAATTTCTTTCAGAAGGAAAGCAAATATGTAGATGACAGATGACGACTCAGAAAGTGCTTGGCCCTGACCAAGGCCACAGGGCTCTCTACAATAGCTGCAGTTCTTAGCTTCCCTTTACCAGAGGGAGAAAGAGACAGACAAACAGACAGGTATACACACACACACAAACACAGACACAGACACACACACACACACACACACACACACACACACACACACACGAACAGGCACTGAGAAAGAGAGAGACAGAGAGACAGAATGTTCGTGGAGAGTTAATGGGCATATTGGAAGTTTTTTAAATCAGTTTTTGTCTAGAACGATAATCCTAAAACTGTCTAACTAAAACTCTAGTAGGAGTCTCTCTTTACTTTGAAGCTAGTTCTCTCGCAAGCCTGGAGAATCCCAAAACCTTAGCAAATTAAAACAATTTGTCTCCCTGGAAGTCCAGAGTACATTTCAATGCTTAGAACTGAAGAGCAAGGAGGAAGCCCACGTGTGCTTTTATGACTTAACATCTCTCCACGTACAAATTTTTAGATGGAGAACTGGCCAAGAATATGTAACATGAGCACCTGGTACAAATCCACTGTCCAGAGAGAAGAAGAGAGGAGCTAGTGTGCTATCCTCTTCCCTGTTTGTGAGCTCCAGAGGCCGGATTGTCTTAGGATGCTTTTGAAAAGCAGCAAGGGAGGGCAGGAGCAGTGCACATTATATTCCTGTTTCCAAATTAAACACCAACAGGCTATATTTTCCACATGTTTTGACACATATGAATTTCTAAAGAGCATTATTTAGGCATGCATGGCTAAAAATACAGGACTGTCCCTATAGGAAAGCTTGAGAAAAGACCCAGGAGGAATGAATGGAATGGGTGAAGCTCTCTCAGGCTGAGCATTCCTGAACGAAATTTACTGACGAGAAAATTAGAACGGTAATTTCAACTCAGCAGATTTACAAAGGATGCATAATTTTAAAGATTCACAAAATCGAAGTGCAAAACAGGCTTGAATAAGGAAGAAAGTGTCTTTCAACAAATTGTTTTATAGAAATATTTCCTACACAATCCAGTAATTTTTAAAAGTTTTACACAAATTAGCATTCATTCAATTTGGGAATTATTTAAAAACATACAAGACTTTTCAATTGCACACACATGTGTTTACAAGCATACACACACACACACACACACACACACACATAC
>NW_008355272.1:9628331-9681782 GCF_000622305.1 Nannospalax galili
TTCTACTGCAATTTTTTAGAAACAAAAATGTGAAAGTATTTGATAATCACATTTGTCGATTTAATTAGGAAGTATTATTTCCTGTTTTTCAATTCAGCAATTTCTCTCTGAACAATAGATTAGGACACACCTTCAAACAATAATTAAGAAAAAAAAATCATCTAACATTTTCAGCAAAGGCCAGCTGCTACTAGCAAAATCTGTGGTGTCCTACCGCCATCTACTGGCCCTTCTTGGAATATTATGATTTAAAGGTACAGGTTTACAATTAGAGAACTTTAAAACCACAGTCATTCCGATGGCTCTGCTGCAGCACATCATTGTTTTGCAGATTTTTCAAAGTACTGAGAATACTTTCAAAATGTAACTGAACTCTCTGATTCCTCTTTCCTGGTCCTGACTTATGCACTCAGTGGCTCTAAAGATAATATACTTCACTATTTGAAACTTCAGAACTCTAAGAGAAATTGTCATAACTCCCCCTTTCATACCTCTCCTAACTCAACATACATACATATGTACACATACATACATACACACATACACACATACACATATACACACACACATACACATACACACATACACACACATACACAGCCACTTCTCTAAGTAAATCAATCAGTCTCAGTCTTTTGACTTGCTGTGATGTGGTTTTCTGGTGGCTCTCCTCTAAACCTGCTTCCTGTCACATTGAATGGTGTATCAGAATGAAAACACGATATAATACACTCATCACTTCCTTTGTGTTGTATGATTTACCTTTGGCAATACAACCAAAGATCACGGTAGACATTTTTATAGCCCAAACCACCACATACTAATTGCATTCAAGAAATCACCAGATCTTTCCTAACTGGGGTGCTCGATCCAGAGCTGTACACCTCTGGCAGATGCCTGAAGTTGTTTTTGTGAAACGGAAAACAGCATCAATTCTTTGTAGCCCATGGCTCCAGCTACCAAATCATTTTTGTATTCTTATTCTACTTTCTCCAATTCTGTAGTGACCCACAATTGATCTATATTATTAATTTATCATACCATTAGCTACTCCCTCCCAGCCAAGGCTCTGTAGTTCTAGTGAAGCTGACTTGCTTGATTGTGTATTATGGGCAGATATCATGAATGGATTTAAAGATGTCATTTAATTGCTTGGCATACTGCCTAGCACATCATAAAATTCCATGAATGCTGCTATTCTTATGATATCATGAATTAATATAAATGTGAATGGGATCTGTGACATAAGATGTCATGATACTAGTATGGATTCTAGGAATGATTTCATTCAGTGAGAATCAACCGGAATCCCATTTCTGTCATTTTCTGCTGCTCACACCTAGCAAAAAGGCTGCTCACCTTCTGCAATTTGTATATAACTACCAGGGGAATGAACCTCCTCAGATACATTTTTCCTGTAGAAGCAAAAGCAACTCTCTGGATCAAAGGCAAGACAGAGCAGAAGGAAAGGAAAAATGTCCACCTGCTCCCTCTGCTTGCTCAGTGGAGTCACTTGGAAAGCTAAGAGGCTCTGCCTCCTAGAGGCATCAACTCTGAGAGAAAGTCCCCTAGCTCAGCTTTCAGGGGGCCTCAGTCCAGGTAAGACAGTGACTGGCAGACACACTCAACTCCAGAATGCATGGCAGCCATACTTTATGCTCTATTTGGTGCTGGGTATGGAAGATGTTGCCCCACACATGCTTAGCCAAGTTCTGTCACTGCTCCATGGTTATTTGAATTTAAGAGAAGTATTCTGTAGTAGGGCCTGATAATCCACTTTTATCTTGAAAAGTGGGTAGAAAACCACAATGTTCACTTAGTACAGAGCATTTCCTAAAAGATTTATTGAGGAAATAAATGGTTAGTGTTGGTTAGTGTCTCTATCCGGAGAAAAGAAAAATGAAACCGTTCACCAAACTTTCAACCTTGTCCATGATAAAAGATAAATCTAGATTTTATTTTATTTCAACAGGTGATGGGATTGAACCCAGGTCTGTGTGAATAATAGGTAAATGCCTTCCCACAGAGCTACATCTCAGTCTAGTTCATAGACAGACAGGCAGATGATGATGATGATGATGATGATGATGATGATAATGATGATGATGATGATAGACAGACAGATGATAGATGATAGATAGATATATAGAGATAGATAGATAGATAGATAGATAGATAGATGATAGGTGATAGATTGATTGATAGTTCAATGAGATAGCTGTTGATTATCCCCTAAATAACAGTACCACTTCTACACCAATAGAGATCATTTGCTCTGCCATCCACTGTGGTTATTAAGCTTTGCAACTGGGTTGGACCATTGATTGATTTTCTCCCTTAACAGCTTACATAGTATCCTCTAGAACCCTGAGAGCTACTCTTCAGGGAGGAGTTCCAGTACCATTGCTCCAAGTTCTGTGTCTGAAGTATGCCCTGTCTTCAGCAATAGGGTCTTACCTTCAGTTCTGGGAGGTAATCAAGGCCTGTGGCAATATCCTGTGTAATTCAGGGAGTCTCTTAGACTCCCCTGACCAACAACTTGAAGGGAGGTTTCTCCGGTCTGGCATTGTGTTCCTTGTTATAAAGCCTTCAGGTATACACATGCACTCATGTTCAAATACTGTATGTGCATTTCTCAGAGCAGGGGTGAGTTAATATATTTCTCGCTGGATTTTTATGTCATCTAAGCTTTATTTCTCTCTCCTCTCTCTCCCTACCCCCCTCCCTCCCCAGTTAATGTGCTCCTATTTCCTCATTTTTCCCCTTAATAAAACATGTCTCCTATTATTCCCGCTCTCTTGAGTTCCTTCTTCCCCTTTACCACCAAGGTTCCTTGTATGTCCTTCCATCTTCCCTTCCCAATTGAATATCCTCATTTTCATTGTCCCCATTTCCCCTTGGTAATATCTGTTTCCTACTATCCCCCTCTTTTGGACCCTTTCTTCACCTTTACCTCCATGGTTCCTTTCCATTGTCCTGGCTCCTGTTATTACATAAGGGTATCAGGATATATACACACATATAAGAATTTGGTGCTAAGATCCACGGATGAGGGAAAACATACACCATTTGCTTTTCTGAGTCTGTGTTACTTCACTTAGTATAATGCTTTCTTGTTCCATTCATTTACCTGCAAATTTCATAACTTCATCTTTCCTTACTGCTGAGTAGAACTCCATTGTGTAAATGTACCACATTTTCATTATTTAGTCATCAGCTGAAGGACATTTAGACTGTTTCCATTTCTTTTAAAAATATTTTATTTATTACTTTTATTTTATGTGCATGTGGGTATCGACTGCATGTAGGTAAGTGCACCCATGTCATGCAATGCCACGGAGGACAGAAGAGGCTGTTGGATCCCTTGGAACTGGAGTTATGGACAGTTGTTAGGTGCCATGTGGGTGCTGGGATTCGAACCCGGGTCTTCTGCAAGAACAGCCAGTGTTCTTAACCACTGAGCCATCTCTCCAGCCTTGTTTTCATTTTTTATATATTGTGAAGAGATCAGCAACAAACATACAGTTATCTCTACAGTAGGATGAGTTCTTTAGGTACAAGCCAAGGAGTGGTATAACCGGATCATATGATAGATTCATTTTTAGTTTTTTAAAGAGTTCTCCACACTGCTGTCCATCGTGGTCACACAATTTGCATTCCCACTGCAGTGAAGAATGAGCGTTCTCTTTCTCCACATCTTCTCCAGAATTTGGTGTCTTTTGCTGTCTTGATCTTAGCCAGTTTGACTGAGGTAAGATGAAACTTTAATGTGGTTTTGATCTGCATTTCCCTAATTACTAAGGATGTTGAGAACTTTTAAAGGTGTTTCTAAGGATATTGAAGACCTTGGAGTTATTTATTAGCCAATGGATTTTATGTTGTTGTTGTTTGAGAACTCTCTGTTCAAGACCTTGCCCCATCTTTTTATTGGGTCATTTATTTTCTCATTTCTTTGGTTTTTGAGTTCTCATATATTCTGGATATTAATCCTCTGTCAGATGTGTAGCAGGTGAAGATTTTCTCCCACTCAGTGGGTTTTCTCTTCACTTTCTTGGTTGTTTCTTTTGATGTACAGAAGCTTTTAAGTTTTAATGAGGCCCCACTTGTTGATTGTTGACCTTAATGCCTGAGTAAATGATGTTTGATTTAGAAAGTCCTTTCCTACACCTGTATCTTATAGGTTATTGCCAATATATTCTGCTGACATTTTCAGAAATTCAGGTTTCATATTCAGGTCTTTGATCCATTTGGAGTTGACTATTCTGCAGGGTGAGAGTTAAGGTTTCCAATTTCATTCTTCTACAGGTGGAAATCCAATTTTTCCAGCACCATTTGTTGAAGATGCTGTCTTTCCTCCTTTGTGTGTTCTTGCCACTGTTGTCAAATATCAGGTTGCTGAAATTGCATGCATTCATGTTTTGATCTTCTATTGTGTTCAATTATCTATATGTCTGTTTTTGTTCAGATACCATACTGTTTTTATGACTATACTTCTATAATACAGTTTGCAATCTGGTATTTTGATCACTCTCTTTTTGCCCAAGACTGCTTTGGCTATCCAGTGTCTTTTGTGATTCCAAATTAATTTTAGGATTTATTTTTCTAGCTCTGTGAAGAATTTAAAGGGGATTTTGATTGGCACTGCATTGAATTTATAGTTTCCTTTTGGCAGGATCATTATTCCCTCAATATTAATTCTACCAATTTATGAACACAGTAGGTCTTTCCATCTGCTGTTGTCTTCTTATATCTCTTTCTTTAAATATTTAAAATCTTCATTATAGATATCTTTAATGTCTTTCATTAGGTTTATTTCTAGATTTTTTTTTGAGGTAATTGTGAATGGGTTTCCAGTTACTCTGTCCCCAATTGCTTGTTTCAGGTATATAAAAGGACTATTTGTAACCTGCTACTTTGCTGAAAGCATTGATCATTTCTAGCAGCTTTCTGGTGGAAGCTTTGGGATCGCTTGTGTATAATTTCATATCATCTGCAAATAGTGATAATTTGAACTCTTCTTTTCCAATTATTACTCCTTTAATTTCCCTCTCTTATCTTATTGCTCTAGGAAACGTTTCAAGCACTATATTGAAAAGGAGTGGAGATAGTGGACATCCTTGTCTGGTTCCTGATTTTAATGGGAATGTTTCCAGTTTTTCTCCATTTAGAATGATGTTGGCTGTGGGTTTGTTGTATACCGCTTTAATTATATTGAGGGATTCTCCCTCCAGTCCAATTCCCTCTAGGACTTTTACCATGAGGGCATGTTGGATTTTGCCAAAGGACTTTTCTGCATCTATTGAGATGACCATGTTATTTTTGTGTTTAAGTCCATTTATATGTTTTCTTCCATTTATTGACTTACATATATTGAACCATCCCTGCATCTCTGGAATAAAACCAACTTCATCATGGTGGGTGATCTTTTTTGATGCATGTCTGTATTCAGTTTGTGTCTGTGTTCATTAAGGATCTGAGCCTATAGTTTTCTTTTTTGTTGTGTCTTTACCTTGTTTTAATATCAGAATGATACTGCCTTCATAGAAGGAGTTTGGGAGTTCTCCCTCTTTTTCTATCCTTTTGAATAACTTAAGAAGTCTTAGTTGCAGAGCTTCTTTGAATGTCTGATTGAATTCTGCTGTGAATCTGGGCCTGGGCCTTTTTACTTGGGAGGTCTTGGATTACTGTTTCAATTCCTTATTTGTTACGTGTTGGTATATGCTGTTGATTTCTTGGTTAACTTTGGTGGTTCCCATGAATTTCGAAATTCATGCATTTCTTTTAGATTTTCAAATTTATAGATAGGTTTTTAAAGTGTTCCCTTTTAATGTTCTGGATTTTTTGGTGTCTGCTGTGATGTTTCCCCTTCTATATCTGATTTTATTATTTTGGATTTGTTCTTTCTTTCTTGTGGTTAACAGGGTAGGAGCTGTCTATCTAATTTAACTTTTCAAAGAACTAGCTCTTAGATTCTTTGACTACTTATATTGTTTTCTTTGTTTCTATTTAATTTCTTCTCTGATTTTTGTTATTTCTTATGGTCCACTAGATTTGGATTTGGTAGTTCTTGCCTTTCCAGATTTGATTCTTGAGTTGTACAGTTTTATGAAAAACTGAAAAAGTTTCTATAAATGTAATAAAAAATGGGCTATAAGATGATGTGGAATAAGGGTGAAGACCTTGCAATGCTCCTTTATCTGACTATATGAGGGCTGGCAGGTAAAACATAGGATGACTAGAATATTTTCTAATCCACACCAATCACACTAAATATTCAAGATTGCTTTCCCACTTTTCAACATGGAGATGCCAGTAGTTACTCAGTAGTTTCCTAATGTTCAAAATTGTTTTTGTGGAATTGGAAACACTTGTACTGTCAATGAACTCATCCTTTTCCATCCTGGACCAGCCACCAAAGACACAGCTCTGATTTTCAGTTCCTGAAATTAGTCCAATAAAGGCAAATATCCCTGGACTCAAAGTAAAATCAGAATAATTGGTTAGAGAAAATTAGTTATGGTCAAAACTGAGGCCTACAGATAAGCAAGAGGAGTGGCTAGAATTATGGAAAGAGCTGTTCTCAGAGAACATCACTGTGGGCTGGGGAGTGTGCTGAGGTCCTTTGGAGTCAAACAGACTGAGCTCACTTCCTGCCTGTGTGCATGCATACTTACCCCCACTCACTAAAGGTTCTCCATTAACCAGAAAGAACCACTGACAGGATTAAAGATAATCTAGCAAGATGCTAGGTGCCCAGAAAACACCAACAAATGTTGCTTGGTGCATTCTCGTCATTGGTAGTGCCAGTAGAAGCAGCACCAGTAACAATAACAGTGGTGAGAAAATAGGAGAAAACCACGTGTCTACCATCAGCCTATAAGCTAAGAAGGTGCACAGAACAAGCAAAATAATCAGCGATTGAAGTGTTTGAGAACAATTTAAGGGAGGTGATAAAACCAGAAGGATGAGCAGAAATTTGACAAAAAAAAAGAGAGAGAAAGTGAGTAGGGGAAACACAGGACATAGATGGAATGAGCAGAGCCTGGAAGGAGCTCGGTGCCCTGTAGAAGCACCATGAGAAACGTGTCCATGAGCTACTGTCATCCTGATCCTCAGCACCCATTTCAAAACCAGAGACTTGATGGTGAGTCACCAAGGAGACCCATCTGATCACCACAGATTATTATTATTCATTCACTTGTTCATTAAATAGTATCTCTAGGATGTGTTAGGCAGAGAAAGAAGGGCTCTTGTATTGGGTCTCAAACCAAAAGTATCATAGTGTCCACCTCATGTCTAGACTCCCCCTTCAGTTTATCCAGTGCCACAGCCATTCCAGTCCTTGGAGGCCATCCTCTAAAGAAATACTACCATTCTCTAGCAGCATTGCAGGTTAAGCTGGGTCTCCACCAAAAATATGTTGCAGTCTTAAACACCAGTATCTCAGACTATGACCTTATTTGGGGCAAAGCCTTTAAACAGGTAACTAAGCCAAACTGAAGTCATGAGTGGGCTTTCATCCACTATAATTGTGTCCTTATAAGAAGGACAAATTTAGGCAGAGGCACATTGACCAGGAGAAGAGTCTGAAGACACAGGATGAAGGTGGCAGTGTGTATGCCAAGCAGATAGGCCAGGGCCATATCCTCCCCTCACTGCCTCACAGGAGACCAGTTTCTCATACATCTACATTTCAAGCTTTGAGATATGAGACACATTTCAGTACAAACATCACTGAGTTTAGGGTATTTTATAATGGTCATCATAAAAAGCTGAAGTAAGTAGAATCTTCAATAGAAAGACTTGTAATCCATCTAGTTTTTTTTTTCAAGAACTGTCATATTTATGATTGACATGTGGACGAGCACTTGAACCTGGTCTGTAAGAACTGTGTGTCTCTCTGCCTGGAATGTCCTCTTTAGTCCTGTCTTTAGGGTTTCCTCTCCTGATACCATATTCCTTGGGATTTGGGGATTTACTTCTCTCTCTCTTTCTCTCTCTCTTTTCTCTCTTTGTCTAAAGAACTTGTAATCAAATTTCATATTTGTTTATTTCTGTCTTCCTGTCCTTTCACCAAATTCTTTTCCTTAATATAGGCTCAAAGGCATAACAGGCATTTAATTAAAGTAGATTGTAGACATAAATGTATGAATAGTTAGCAGCCATCATCCTTGTGAGCTCATGCATACATCCAGAACTATAGAAACTATTGAATAATAATTACTACTGAGCAAAGAGGCATGGGCTCTGTCTACCAACCCTTGAATGGGTATCCCATAGCCTTTGATAGTGTTGAGCAGAGAGAATTCAAATATATGAGATGTGGGTTTGGTTTTGTTATTGTTTTGCATTTTAAAATTTTTATTTATTATTTTTATATTTTGTATATGCATGTATTGCCTGCATGTAGGTAAGTTCACCCATGTCGTGCAATGCCTGCGGAGGACAGAAGAGGCTGTCGGATCCCCTGGGACTGGAGTTACAGACAGTTGGTAGCTGCCATGTGGGTGCTGGGATTCAAACCCAGGTCTTCTGCAAGAATAACCAGTGTTCTTAACTGGTCGGAAGAGGGTGTCAAGATTCCCCTGGAACTGGAGTTACAGATGGTTGCTAGCTGCCATGTGGGTGCTGGGAACCAAACCCGGGTCCTCAGCAAGAGCAGTCAGTGCTCTTAACTGTTCCAGCCCTGTTTTTGCATTTTTGAGACCGAGTCTCAATATATATTCACAGTTGCCCTTGAATTCAAATCTCTGTCTCTCCTTCACAGGCTGACCCTTAAGATGTGCTTCTTGACTCAGAGTTTGATATACTATTGTACCAGGAATATTTTCACTGTTGCGTTCCACTCAAAGAGCTAGAAGACACAGAAGTAGGTGCAGATGATTAGGAATATAAAGAGTTCCCTACAGTCTCATGTGCTGAAAACTTGGTATTTGGTTGGGCTGCAATTTTTGGAGATTCTGGAAACTACACTGTGGGGCTTAGTTGTAAGAAATAGGTCACCTGCAAAGTGTCCTTACGGCTTGTAACTTGTCACAGCCCTCACCTTTCTCCCACCCCCTTCCTCTCTACTTTCCTGTTCTGGCCTCGATGACATGAACAGTTCTGCTAAACTATCAAATTCAGAAGGCTAAGAACAAATGATGAATAACTGCAAAGTTGGATGTTGGGTCATTTTCTGGAAAGGAAATATGGCATGATGCAAAAATGACTGGAATGTAAATAAAGATACAGGGCACTTAATAGTGCATCAGCATTAGTGCCTCAGTTGTGGAAACTATTACATAGCATAGTCATGAAGTATGTGCAAACCAGAGCAAACTGGGCACAGGATACAGAGGAACTCATCCTGTCGCTCTGCAATTGCTCTGGTTAATTTTATTAAGAACTTTACTGGAAAAAGAAACATCTAGGAGATTAGATAAATTCATATCTGAGATGGTCTGTGAGGATGCTTCCAGAAATTACAGATGCATACTGCCACAACTGGGTACTGGGGAACTGAACCCAGGTTCTCATGCTTGCGTGGCCATACCTGAGTCATCTCTACAGTCCCAATAGTTCATTTTTAATGAAGACTGATGCTAAAAAAAAAAAAATTTTAACTAGATTGACACAAAAGAGGGAAGCTATATATTAAGATTGTGAGAAGACATTACTGCCAACTTTATAGAAACAAGAAGAATTATAAGGAAATGGTACAACTGTGTGCTAACAAATTAGAGGATGTAAACAAAGTTCTACAAAGATACAAATTACTAAAACTGCCTCCATAGAGCAAAACTTGAAATAGACCTGTAACAAGGCAAAGAGAATAACTTTTCTATAAATAAAGGCTCATAATATGATGACTTTCTTTTTAAATAATTTGCATCAGGAGTCAAAAGATAGAGAATAAGTGACTGTGAGGTGCCCAGCCCTAAGTAACACATCTACAGTGCAATCTCTATACCTAAGACTCAGGGATCATCACAGAACGGGGAGTGGGAAGAGTCTAAGAGCTGGAGGGACAAAACATCTCCTGCTAGTTAATGCATTCTAAACATGATAGGGAAAATGCATCAATGAAATCGTCACAGTATGGTAGTCTCACAAGATCTAAATAATGACCAAACCAGTTGACACGCTAAGGTGGATGGAGGAAATTTTATTTCAAAGTAAAGAGCTGCAAATGATCAATGGATGCTGAGAGAAAGATAATCAGTTTTCCTCAGAGATTAGCTCACAGACAGGTTATCAAATAAGAAGAGGGAAGCCCACATAAGCACCAATAAATTGATTCAGTGCATTTTATACTGATACATATAGATAGAAGATAGATAGATAGATAGATAGATAGATAGATAGATAGATAGATAGATAGATAGATAGATAGATAGATAGATAGATAGATAGATAGATAGATAGATAGATAGATAGATAGATAGATAGATAGATAGATAGATAGATAGATAGATAGATAGATAGATAGATAGATGATAGATAGATAGATGATAGATAGATGATAGATGATAGATACAGAGATAGAGAGATGTATAGATAGATGATAAATAGAAATATAGATATATGTGTGCATATATGTATTTATAAATGTATAATTAAGGAAGAGCATAAGAAATTGAGAGGGAGTGGGTTGGGATATGGCAGGAGTTGGAGGCAACTAGGCAGGGTAGAAATAATGCAACTACAATACTCATCTATGAAATTTTCAATATAGATATAATTAACATTCATCTTTCACAAACTCTTCAAGGAAACAGAAGTAGTATTAACACTTGTTCTCATTTTTAAAAGTTATTACAATATCAGTATGTTGCAGGAATACAAACACAAAAGTTCTCAACAAATTGCTAGCAAACCAAATCTAGCAGGGAAGATTATTCACCGCGATCAAGTAAGATAGTCAGGAGAGTGGACTGTGTTCACTGTTTTATGTGTGCTTAAAAAGAATTGGTGTTCTGCGTTTGGAATGAATGTCCTAAAACAAATCAACAACTTCCAAGTGGCTCATTGTGTAAGTTAGGTGTTTTATGTTATTGTTGGCTTTTTAACTACATGTTCTATAAATTATTGAAAGGAGTATTGAAATTCTGACTGTATCTTTTTATTTATATTAGCATTTTCTGTATATTTTGAAAATCTCAATAATGCAATCATTTAGGCATGTCATGTCATTTTTATTAATTTAAAACTTTACATGATAAAATCAATTGTTTTATGCATAGCAATCACCAGCAAAACCCTGAAATCAATTTTACAAGTTGATGAGCTGATTCTAAAATTCACATGGAAATGAAACAGACAGAATAGCCGAAACAGCTTTGAACATGGAACACAGTTTAGAGATGAGCTCTGCTTGATTAGGATACACAGCGATGAGGACCATGCAGTGCTGGTGCAAGCACTGGCAAATAATCAAGGTGCCAGTGACAGAGTCCAGAAATAACAGCTACATAGACAGAGAGCTAATTGTTTGACAGTAATACAAAGCTAAGCTATCAAAGGTAATATAGGTTTTTAAAGAACTGGTAGAAACATACTTAGACATTCATTTTTTGTTTTGTGTTTGTGTTTTGTTTTGTTTTTGTACCAGGGATTGAAGTCAGGACCTTGTACATTCTAGACAAGTGCCCTAACAACTGAGCTACATCCCCAACTGAATATTTGCGAAAACGTTAACTTTGATCTACACTTTGCGCCATGTACAATTACATTGACTTTGATCCTGAAAACTAAATTTAACTATGAAATATTTAGGAAAAGGGAAAGTATTTGTAACTTTAGATTAAGCTAAGATTTATTTGAAGTGACAGCAAAAGTGGGACCCAAAATTTTGGTAATTTTATACCTCATGCTCTTTGAAAGAGCCAGTTCTTGGATGCACCTCATGAATTGCACAAAGGCCCAGGCTGGGGATCAGAAGGCCTTCTTGGAGCACCGAGGGCTGCCCTGTATACAGCTCACGTTATTCTACCATGAACTATGGGAACTCCTGTTCCTGGCGGGATCCAGCATTCTTGGCCTAGATCAGTCTCATGAGTTCCAAGTTCTGCAGCCACCTGGGCAGGCTGAACCTGTTGACTGTCCCAATCCCAATTTTGTCATCAATGCCCATGGTGTGTTTCAGTGAAATTCATCTTAGCTTCTGCTTCCAATGCCTTCACCTCTCAGATATGTGTTGGGGAGGTGGTCACATGAAAAGGGATACTCTCATTCTGCCCCTCTGCTGTTTGCCCAACTAGGTTTTTTTTTCCCCAAGACACAAAACATCCTGCTGCTCTTTAGATATGGCCCAGCTCAGTCCAGGGTCACAAGACCTATGTCATGACCTTCATTCTATCTTTTCCTGCAACCTATTTTTTTACATTTTATTTATTTTTATTTTATGCGTATGCATATATTGCCTGCATGTAGGTAAGTGCACCCACCACCCCTGTCATGCAACGCCCACAGAGGACAGAGAGGCTGTTGGATCACCTGGAACTGGAGTTACAGACAGTTGTTAGCTGCCATATGGGTACTGGGATTCGAACCTGGGTCTTCTGTAAGAACAGCCAGTGTTCTTAACCACTGAGCCATCTCTCCGGCCCGCAACCTATTCTTATTCAGCATAAATTAAATATTTGATCAACCAAGGAAACCCAGTGATGGGTCTGCAGTCAGGGATCATCTTCAAGGTAGTCTTTAAACTCAGTTTTCTAGCCTTTTTTGCTCGTCTAAATTGGAAAAAGAAGCTCATCAATAGGTTCAGTAATATGCAAATTTGAAAATCACTCTGGATTATCCGGAGTGAGAATTCTATCTCTGGGGATCCACTCTACCCTAAGTCCTAAAAAAAATAAAAGACTTTAAATGAGACATCTTTGGTAAGAGTAGGAGGAGTTGAGGCTCAGTTGAGCCAACAGACATACCAAAAGCAACCATGCTTGTCCACAGAAAGGACAGTACTATGGTACCCAGGAAAATCAGATAATGCTACAGTCAGGCCTCTGTTTCTGGGGTAGTTTCACAAGTATAGAATTTTAGTGAAAGTAATAAAATTAGAGATGAAAAACTGGATATTTCAAGAGAATTCAATAAAATTATTAGATATCTTGAAAGCTTACATTTCATAAATTGAAATATCTAGAAGAAATGACTAAATTCCTAGACATATGTGACCTACCAAAACGAAATCAATAGGATACAGACAATGTAACAGATACACAACAAGCAATAAGATTGAATCTGTAATAAAATGTCTTCAATAGAGAAAAGCTCAGGACTATATGGATTCAGTGCTGAATTCCACCAACCTTTTAAGTAAGAGATAAGACAAATGCTCTTCACGCTGTTACACAAAATTTAAAAAAAAAGAAGGCTATACAACTCATTCTATAAGCAAGAGCTATCCTGATACCCAAACTGTAATAGGACACAATAAAAAAAAAACCTCCCAGGCTCATAGGTTGGCAAACTAATGTTGGAAAAGTGGTTGTATTGCCACAAGCAATCTATATATTCAACACAATCCCACCAACATTCCAATAGCATTCTTGACAGAACTAGAAAAAAATCCCAAAATTCATGTGTAAGTACAAAAATCCTCAAAAGGGAAAACAGAAAATAATGGTAGAAGCATATCTAGTCTTAAACTATTCTACAGAGCCATAGTAACAAAAATAACATGGTATTGGCATAAAAACAGATACACAGATCAATGGAATGGAATGGAATGGAATGGAATGGAATGGAACGGAACGGAACGGAATGGAACTGAACGGAACGGAACGGAGTGGAACGGAACGGAATGGAATGGAATGGAATAACTCAGAATAATTCATACCACTACAGTAACCTAATCTGACAAAATTATTTTAAAAATATACTGGAAAAACAAAACAGCCTCCTCAACAAATGATGCCACAAAACATAGATATCAACCAACCAGTGAAACAATAAAACTAGATCTGTATCTATCACTCTTCACAAAACCGATTCAAAATGGATCAAAGATCTTAATGTGAGTTAAAGCTCTGAAACTGCTAGAGGAAAACACTTAAGCATAAATACATAGAGAATAACTTTAAGTAAAGGATTCCCATTGCATAAGAAATAATTATAGATGCTAGAGAAAACTCTGTCATATCTCTAGGCAAAAAAATTTCTTACCGTATACTAAATATGAATTCTTTATTTACAGTCAAGCATGTTGTGCACCACCCATAAATGAAGCTTCTATTATTTTCCAGGTCCTATTGGGTCTAATTTGTGTCCCCAAATGCCTATTTGTGAGGTTCCATTCCCTAGTCACTGGTCAACCTACCCAGCCTTATATTCTTAAAGAAAATTGATTCTGCTTCACGCAGAACAGTTGCCAATAGCTCCTCAGCTATGGCTGGGGCTTCTTACCCACTTCCTCATCTATACTGGGAATTTGTCTGGCTTGAGCTTCATAGGCATGGTATATATTGTCACAATTGCTGTGAATTCTAAGAAAGGGTTTCACTCTGTAGCTCTATCCGACCTAGAACTTACTGCGTAAACCAGGCTGTCCTCAAACACAGCTCTGCCTCCTAAGGGCTGGGACTACAGATGTGCCCCATCATGCCCAGTCTTCCAATTATAGTTTTAATACCCACATTTAAAACCCACGTGTGGTATTCTTAAGGAGTCTTACTATATGATTTGCTTAAATTATATTTTATAATATTGAAAAGGAAGATTCACTGGCTAGCTTCAGTTGTCAATTTGAGACACCTGGGAAGAATGAACCACAAATGAGGAATTTCCTCCATTGGACTGGCCTGTGATCAGGTCCATGAGGAATTTTCTTGATTGTTGAGTGATGTGGGAGGGCCCAGCCCACTGTGGGCAATGTCATTCCTGGACAGATGGTCCTGTGTTATATTAAAAAAAAAAACAGTCTGAACACAGGACAGAGGAACAAGCAAGAAAGCAGCATTTCTCCATGGCCTGTACTTCAGTTCTTGCCTTCCAGTTCCTGCTTGAGCTCCTGCCCTGGCTTCACTCAACAGAGACTGGCACTTTAAGCAGCAATAAACCCTTTTCTCCCCAAGTTGGCTATAGTCACCATGTTTATCACAGCAATAGAAAAGCAAACTAGGACAAGAAGACATACAAGACAATGAAAAGACAAGCAAAAATCAGGAAGAAAGTATTTTCATAGAAACACATATACTAACGATTTTGCCACTGGAACTCCTTAAAGAAAATATTCTCAAATCACATATCTGATAATGGACTTTTATCCCAAGCATAAAGACCTTTCACAACTTAATAACAAGGAACCAATTTACTTGCACATAATCTTTGGGTTCTGTAAATATGTGTGTTTACGTGTGTGTATGTGTGTGTGCATGCGCGTGCGTGTGCACACGCACTTGTGTGGAGGGGTACTGGGGTTCAAATCACAGTTATATGGATTGCTAGAGACAAGTTCTGCCACTGAGCTACACACATAAATGCACGTATTTGAAAAAAATACTCCAATGGTAGTAGAATGCCAACTAAGCCAAGAACAATTGTCTGATATCATTCGCCATTAAGAAAGTGCACATTTAGTCTATATTTAGAAAACATTTACATGTATATTCAACTAGATAGGCTTAAAGACTGGCCATTTTCAGTTCTGACCAAACTGTGAAGGGCATTGAGAACTCTGATGAAAGGTGAAAAGGTAGAAGAGCTTTGAAGAAACAATTTGGCAATCTCTTAAAACAGAAAACACTGATTTACCATATGACCCAGCAATTGTACCCTTCAGTATATTCTTGAGATAAATAAAATATATGTCCCTACAGAGACCTGAACAAAAGGGGGAAAACGTGGAAATAACTAAAACATCTATCTTCCTAACGTAGGAGTCCATTCACAAAATATTCTATAAATACAAACTGATAATTTAATAACCAAAAATGAAGAAGTATTTGCTTAAGGGATAGAACTGTGGGAAGGACAAAAAAGGAGAACTTTGATAAGTATGAGCAATCTTTTGAGAACATTAGATATTCTCATTGTCTTGATTGTTCTGATGGCTTACCAAGTGTTATGTTTCATACATAAACCATGCTTTAAAAGCAGGATATACTTATCTACGTGTATACGTGTAACTTATCAACATACATCCATAAAACTTCACTAATCTCTCAAGAATTTGAAAACAATATTCAAAATTGTTCTTTCTCCAAGAAATGATTCCTGCTGGCATGGTGGTGCATGCCTTTAATCCCAGTACTTAGGAGGCAGAAGCAGGTGGATCTCTGTGAGAGCAAGGCCAGCCTTGTCTACATAGTGAGTTCCAGGACATCTAGGGCTATAGGGAGAACCTGTCTCAATAAGTCCATAAATGAATAAATAAATTAAATAAATAAGTAGTTTTATAATAGCTTATAACATGACCAAATATGAATATTATGAATATAGGCTATAAGTATCAAATAAAGATTCAAATTAATTGCACTCAATAATTTTTATTTTGGATGAATTATTTCACATTTTTTTCTTTTTAGAAAAAAGTCAATTACGTGATTAATATAAAAATCAATTAAAACTAAACATTATACCACTCACATCACCTATAAGAAATCCAGGATGTTTTGTTGTTGTTGTTGTTCTGTTTTGTTGTGCTGTGCTGTGTTGTATGTTTGGGTGCTGGGAATGAAACCAGGGCCTTGTGCATGCTGGACAGCTAGGCAAGCACTCTACCACTGAGTTACATCCCCAGTCTGGAAATTTTATTTTTAATGAATCAATCACTGCAATACTAAAGAGGCCTCCAAACATTGAAGTTTAGTTTTAAAATATGTATGACTCTTTAACACATAATTAAGGAATATTTTTGTACACTATTCCTATTTCTTTGAACTTTAGTGCTGAACTTAATCCTGACCCTGCCAGACCTGACTGATTTGCATACTTGTAGAGAGGCAGCTTAACTTGACCTAATGAGTTGGCAAGAGCTATTCTACACCTCCTAATTTCTCCAAATTAGACAGCATCAAAGCCAGATGGAGACAGTGGTACAGATGGACACAAAGGTCAGCTCTCCTCTCTCCTAGCCCTATGGTGCACAAAAACTACAATATCATAGAGAGAACTCACACTTGAAATGAAAGATTTTGCTTCCAAGGGACCTGCGACCAGCTGGTCTCAGGACTGTAGGGACATCGTCTCACACATCAGAGCCTTGGTTTCCCTGTGAAGCAGGGACACCAAGGGGTGTAGCAATAGCCTGTGTAATTTTGGGAGTCTCCTGGACCACCCCAGTCAACAACTCAAAGGAAGGTTTCTCCTGTTTGATACTGTTGTTATGTAGCCTTCAGCTATACATGGATTTGTGTAGAGATGTTGTATGTGCAATTTGTTGATATGTTTTTGGACTAATATGATTTCCTCTGTTTTTTCATACTAGTTAGGCATTATTTATCTCTCTTCCCTCTCTCTCCTTGTCTAACCCTCCTTCCATGCCTTCCCCTTTTAAAATATCCCCATTTTCCCTTGATAATAGCAGCATCTTATGGTCCCGCCTCTCTTGAGTTACTTCTTCCCCTTTATCCCTATATTTCCTTGTATTTTTAACAACCTAGAAAATATTTTATTTATTTATTTTATTATTATTATTATTATTATTATTATTATTTTGGTCTTTTTGAGACCAGGTCTCCATGTAGGCCCAGCTGACCTGGAACTCACTCTGTAGACCAGGATGTCTTTGAACTCACAGAGATCTGCCTGCCTCTGCATCCCAAGTTCTGGGATTAAAGGCATGTGCCACCATGCCCAGCCAAAATTATTATTCTTTATTTTATGCATATGAATATTTTGTCAGTATGTATGTAAGTGCACCACATTTGCACAATGCCTGAAGAGGAAAGAAGCAGGCTTCAGATTCCCTGGAACTGGAGTTATGGATGGTCCTTAGAAGCCATATGGGTGCTGGGAATTGAACCTGGGTCCTCTGGAAGAACAGCAAGTGTTCTTAACAGCTGAGCCATCTCTCCAGCCCTGAATGTTCTGTTTTACTCTTTCTAAAACAATTTCTATTTACAAAAAATTCACATTGAGCTATTTATTTGGGGGTATTTATAAAGAGCACAACAACTTCTAAGTAGGAAGACAAACCAAAAATACAGCAACAGACTTTCACACATGTGCTGTTGTTCCTCCATGAATATAAAAAATCTGCCACATGCAGCTCTAAAAAGTGATAATATATTGGGGCATGTGCTATACATAAAGGATGATGTCCTATTTTTTTTTCCTCCTGAGCCTCAGAAAACGTTTCCAAGTGAAGTCAGCATATACATTGAGGAATTGCCCAAGTCCATCTTACTCCACAATGAGGAGTGAAGGGGCTGTTTGCTTCAGACCTACTCTAAAGTTTTCCTCAGAAGGAAAGCTTCCACCTCAGCATGTAATTAACAAGGTCATTGCAATCTTGTTTCCATCAGCCCAGGTGTGACAGCTGTCAATCAAAGCTGCTAACAACACTGGGCTCACTGTTTCTTATTGTCATCTCAATGTGGCAAAAGAGAGAAAAATGTATCTCTTTTTAAAGCAGATATATAAATAAATCAATGCAATTTTAATTAGCATCCTTCAGAGAGGTTTCATTTAGAGAAAACGTCTGGCATTCTGGGATGCTGCTATATTCATAGTCAATTTTCCTGACTAACACTTAGGAAGTATTGGAAAAGCCCAACATCCCCATATCTCAACTAAGTTAGCCTTTATCCAGAGATGTGAGGGAGAAAGTATTATCTGCTACTTGGTATTAAGGCATTGCTATAAAATTATATCTTGAGTCCCCTACAAATCTATTTTTATTTTTAATTATGTGTATGTGCATGTGTGTATGTGCATATGAGTGAAGGTGCCAGAAAAGCCCAGAGGGAGATCCCCTAGAGCTGGGGTTACAGGCAATGTTATGATGTTGGGAACTGAACTGGAGCCCTCTACAGAAGCAGTACATGGTCTTCTTCATTTTAAAGGTTTATCATTATTTTCACTCGTGTGCATGTGTGTGTGTGAATGACATGTATGTGTGGGAAAATAGAAATATCTAAGAGACTCAAGAGATAGCTCAGTGGTTAAGAGCACTTAAAAATCTTGTAGAGGACCAGGTTCAATTTCTAGCACCCTCATGGCAGCTCACAATTACCTGTACTCTAGTTCCAGTGGATGAAATGCCATTTTCTGGCCTCCACGGTTACCAAGCACCTATATGGTGCACATAAATACACTCAGGCACAATCACAAAAGAAAGAAAGAAAGAAAGAAAGAAAGAAAGAAAGAAAGAAAGAAAGAAAGAAAGAAAGAAAGAAAAGAAAGGAGGCCATTTTGAACTCACTACTTAGGAGCAAAGACAATTAAAAGATAAATGACCAAATCTACCCATTATAGGCATACAGGGAGGAGAAGAAACTCAAACCAATGCAGTGAACAGATCTTCAATAGGATTATTGAAGAAAACATCCCTCAGTTAAGGAAAGATATACCTATAGAGATTCAAGAAGAACAGAGAACACTATTGAGACATGATCAGAACAGAAAGTTCCCACGACATATGATAGTAAAAAACATTAAATGTACAGAACGAAGAGAGAGTATGAACACTACTAGAGAAAAAAAATTACACATAAAGAAAAACCCATTAGAATTACAGCTGACTTTTCTGTGAAAGCCAGAAGAACATGGCACAAAGTATTCCCTGTTCTAAACAACCACGGATGCCAACTCCAAATACTTTATCCAGCAAAACTATCTATCAAGGTGGAAGGGGAACAGAAAATTTTCTGTGAAACAAATAGGTTGAAAGAATTCTTGTCTTCCAAACTAGCACTCCAGAGAACACTTGAAGTAATACAAAGCACCGAAGAAAAGAATGACTATGCCCAAGAGGCTACAGAAAGAAAACAAAGAAAGTTATAACAACAGACACACAAAAGGCCACAAATACAAAGAAATTAAAATGACAGTATACAATGCACACTCTTCAATAATAACACTAAATATCAGTGGTCTCAACTCCCTTGTCAAAAGAAACAGGCTGGTGCGATGGATCAAGAAATAAAGCCATCTTTTTTGTTGTCTTCAAGAAACTCATCTCACCTTCAAAGACAGACACAATCTTAGGGTGAAATGATGGAAAAAAAAATATTCCAAGAAAATGGCCCTAAGAAGCAAGCAGGTGTCTCAATTTTAATTTCTGAGAAATAGACTACAAATTAAAACTCATCATAAGAGATAAGGAGGGGTACTTCATTCTAATCAAAGGACCAAGTGACCAAGAAGACATTACAATCATGAACATTTATGCATCAGTGGAGCATCCAATTTCATAAAACCAGTAGTCCAGGACTATAAAACAGAGATTGACACCAACTCAATGATAGTGGGTGACTTTAATACCCAATTTTCTTCAATAGACAGGTCAACTGGACAAAGAATAAACAGAGAGACATCTGAATTAAATGGCATACTACACAAAATGTACCTAACAGTTATACAGAATATTCCACCCAACCACCAAAGAATACACTTTCTACTCAGCAGCTCATGCAAGTTATTCTAAAATTGACCATATGCTGGGGCACAAAACAAATCTCAAATTTTAAAAAATTAAAATAATTTCATGCCTTCTATCAGACCACAGTGCAATAAACCTTAAAATCAAGAGCAAAAGAAGCTCTAGTAAATCCATGAATTCATAGAGATTAAACAACACACTCCTGAATCATGAATGGGTCAAAGAAGAAATTAAGAAAGAAATAAAAGTATTCCTGGAACAAAATGAAAATGAAACACAACACAGCAAAACCTTTGGGACACCCTAAAAGCAGTCTTAAGAGGGAAGTTTATAGCTCTTAGTACCTACATTAAAAAATCAGAAAGACCACATATAAATGGCTTGACAGTATAACTCAGGACTCTGAAAAAGCAAGAACAAACCAACACCAAGCATAATAGATGAGTAGAAATAACAAAACTCAGAGCATAAATTAATGAAATAGAAACAAAGAAAACAATACAAAAAGTCAAAGAATCTAAGAGTTGGTTCTTTGAAAGGTGAGACAAGATAGACAAACCCTTATCCCAGTCAAATAAAAGAAAGAGCAAATCCAAATCAACAAAATCAGAGACAGAAGGGGAAACATCACAACAGACACCAAAAAAATCCAAAACATTGTAGGTAATACTTTAAAAATCCATTAAATTTGAAAACCTAAAAGAAATGGATGAATTTCTAAAATCATGGCCACCACCACAGTTAAAGTAAAAGGAGGTCAATAGCCTAAACAGACCCATTACAAACAAGGAAATTGAAATAGTAATATAAAATCTCCTGACTAAAAAAAGCCCAGGCCCAGATGGATTCACAGCAGAATTCTACCAGACATTCAAAGAAAATCTACAGCCAATGCTGCTTAAATCATTCAAAAAGATAGAAACAGAGGGAGAACTCCCAAACTCCTTCTATGAAGCCAATGTCACTCTAATACCAAAACCATGTAAAGATACAACAAAAAAGAAAGCTATAGACCCATATCCTTAATGAACATAGATGTAAAGTTACTCAACAAAATACTTACAAACCACATACAGACACACATCAAAAAGATCATCCACCATCGTATTCCAGAGATGCAGGGATGGTTCAACATATGTAAGTCACAAATGTAATAAAACATATTAATGGACTTAAACACAAAAATAACATGGTCATCTCAATAGATGCAGAAAAGGCATTTGATAAAATCCAATATGCATTCACATTAAAAGTCCTAAAAGGAATTGGTCTGGAAGGAACATACCTCAATATAATTAAAGCTATATACAACAAACTCATAGCCAACATCATCCTAAATGGAGAAAAACTGGAAGCATTCCCATTAAAACCAGGAAACAGATTGGGCTGCTCACTACTTCCACTCCTTTTCAATATAGTGCTTGAAACTCTTGCAAGAGCAATAAGACAAGAAAAGGAAATTAAAGGAGTACCAATTGGAAAAGAAGAGGTCAAATTCTCCCTATGTGCAAATTATATGATATTATGCATAAGAGATCCCAAAAAATCCACTAGAAAACTGTGAGAATTGATTAATACTTTCAGTAAAGTGTCAGGATACAAAATCAACTTACAAAACTCGGTAGCCTTTCTATATACCAATAACAATCAATCAGAAAAAGCACTTGAAGAAACTCTCCCATTCTCAATAGCCTCAAAAAAACATATTTAGGAATAAACCTAACTAAAGACATTAAAGATCTCTACAATGAAATTTTCAAAACTCAAAAGAAAGCGATAGAGGAAAACACTAGGAGATGGAAAGACCTACCATGCTCACGGTTTGGTAGAATAAATATGGTGAAAATGACTATCTTACCAAAAGCAATTTGTAGATTCAATGCAATTCCATTGAAAATACCCATGACATTCTTCACAGAGCTTGACAAAATAATCCTAAAATTCATATGGAATCACAAAAGACCCCAGATAGTCAAAACAATCTTGGGCAAAATGAACAATGCTGGGGGATCACCATACCAGATCTCAGATTATATTATAGAGCTATAGTCATAAAAGCAGAATGGCACTGGCTTAAAAATAGACACATAGAACAGTGGAACACAATAGAAGACCCAAACACAAGTTCAAATAATTTCAGCCATCTGATATTTGACAAAGGTTCTAAGAACACACAATGGAGGAAAGATAGCATCTTCAGCAAATGGTGCTGGCAAAGCTGGACCTCCACCTGCAGAAAAATGAACTTGACCTCTATCTTTCACCCTACACAAAGGTCAACTCCAAATGGATCAAAGACCTCAATATAAAACCTGAAATTCGGAAATGGCTAGAAGAAAGCATAGGCTGCACCTTCCAAGATACAGGTTTAGGAAAGAACTGTCAAAGTCAGACACCAGCTGTGCAGGCACTAAGGTAAGTGGGACCTCAATCAGTAAATGAGACCTCCTTAAATTGCAAAGTTTCTGTATGGCAAAAGAAACAACTAAGGAAGGGAAGAGGAAACCCACTGAGTGGGAGAAAATCTTCACCAGCTACACATCCAACAGAGAATTAATATCCAAAATATAAAAAGAACTCAAAAAAGAAAGAAATGACCCAATAGAAAGAGGGGTGATAGACCTAACAGAGAGTTCTCAAATGTAGAAATAAAAATGACTAAGAAGCACCTTAAAAATTTCTCAACAACCTTAGTAATTAGAGAACAGCAGATAAAAAAACAGTTTAAGATTCCATCTTATCCCAGTCAGATTGGCAAAGATCAAGAAAACGAAAGACTGCAAGTGCTGGAGAGGATGTGGAGAAAGAGGAACGCTCATTCACTGCTGGTGGGAATGCAAATTCATGCAACCACTATGGAAAGCAGTGTGGAGAACCCTCAAAAAACTAAAAGTGAACCTACCATACATTCCAGTAATACCACTCCTTGGCATATACCCAAAGGACTCATCATACTGTAGAGATACCTGTACATCCACGATTGTTGCTGTTCTCTTCACAACAGCTAAGAAATGGAAACAACCTAAATGTCCCTCAATTGATAATGGTTAATAAAAATGCGGTACATCTATGCAATGGAGTTCTACTCAGCAGTAAGAAAAGATGAAAATTATGAAATTTTCAGGTAAATGGATGGAGCTAGAGAGTGTCATACTAAGTGAAGCAACACAAATGCAGGAAATTAAGTGACATATGTTCTCTCTTATTTGTGGCTTGTAGCACCAATTCCTCATATGTGAGTACAGAAATTCTGATGCAACACCAGGAGCCAGGTAAAAGGAAAGGATACATGGAAGTAAAGGAAAAGAAACAGCTGAAAGGGGATAGTAGGGAACAGGTGGTACCTGAGGGAGGTGGAAAAAGTGGGAGCAGAAAAAAGAGAGACATACAAGGGACCATGGTGTGGGGAGGGAGGGAAGTCAGGGGAGGAAAGATGGCAGGAGTCGGGAGGTATTGGTGGGAGGGTGAGGATAAAATGGGGGCACTGTGAGTAGGGAAGGAGGGAGGAGGGAAGCCAGATGGGAGAAAAAAGAGTGGAGATGAGTGAATTTCGGAGGGCTAGGAAATCAAGAGTGAAAAGTGATGTCCTAGAATCCCTATGAGTGACTGAACATTGATGCATATGTATACCTGGGAGCTGCTTGGTAAGGAATGCAGTGTCAAATAGAAGAGACCTCCCTTAGAGTTATAAGCGTGCCATACAGCACTCATCAAAGAAGCTTCGTTTTGCAACAGATGGAGGCTACAACAGAGTTGCACATCTGGTCAGGCACAGAGAATATATGTTGCCTGGGATACACTCAGTACTAGGTGACACATCTGCAGTCAAATCTCCACAACTAAAGCTCATGGAACATAGTGGAATAAGGGGTAGAGAGAGGGCTAATACACCCCTCAACTCTTACCAGTGAGGCTTCCATGTATATTAGGGTGTGATGCACACAGAAGGCTACAACTGGACACGTTTTGGAGATAAGAGACTTTAGAGTGTAGGATGGGACTCCTATATGGAACCTCACCCACCCACAGCTCAGGGACCATTGTGGAAGAGGAGGTAGAAAGATTGTAAGAACCAGGGCTAGTTCATGAACACAGGGAGGTGGAGGCTTCCAGACCAATGGAGGCTTGATCATGTGAGCTGTGGCAGTGGTGGCATAGAACTTGGGACCCATGTCAGCTCAATTAAACAAGGTCCCAAAGGGGAGGTGAGAAATAGGTGATGGGCCAGCAATAGATTGAGAACTATTTGAGACTGATTGCTGCTGGGTGAGGGAGAGTATGACTTACATACAACCAGTGGGTGGGCTGACTAGAATCCAGCGGACACATTTACACTGAAGAACATTTGGATACAAACAACTGAATGAAATAGGACTCAGCATGTGTGGCAGAGTGCATAGATTTCAGTGAGGGGATGGGGGAAGGTATGGATGGAGGAGGGAGTCTGGATTTCAGTGGAAAATGTATGAAATATAAAAAGTTCAATATATTATATAGATACAGAGTTGTGCAGACAACTCTAAAGTATAGTTCTAGAAGTTGCCATTATCTTGAGAGAAAGCAGAAATATGCTCCTACAAATCCCCCAAATCTCAAGCTACAATCCCAATAAATATCCTAATGATTTTTGTTATAGATTAATGTGTTCTGAAACAAACAATTCGTGTTATACTCTAATTTGAAACATCTGAGAGAAGACAAGACTTATGATTTGTTGCTGGAAAACTTAGGATACATAGCAAGAGGCCTTTTTGAACTCAGCCCTGTCACTGTTTTTGGCCTTCAGTCTTACCTCTAAGTTAGTCTGTTGTCCCTTTAGGCTACTGTGACAAAGTGCTGTGAGCTGAGTGACATATAAATAATACAATCTCATTTCTCATACTTCCTGGGATGGGAAGTACAGATGACGGCACTAGAAAATTTGAAATTTGTTACATGATGTGGGCCTATTTCCTGTGTTTTCTATGGTCCCTTCCAAATGTGTCTTGGCATGTCTAATGTAGTCAAGGGACCCACTAGAAAAGGGACATTAACCATTCATGAGACCTCTGATCTCATAGTCCAATCATCTGTTAAAGCCAGACCTCCTATCTCATGACATCGATGACTAGATTTTAACATATGGATTTACAGAATGGAAAATCTAGGAATTATATAAGCACATGGGAAATACTCTACATTTTTAAAGTATACAGAGACTATAGTGTTAACAAAGGAGAAAGCACACAGCTTTGATTTGGGCTAATACCACTGTGGAGAACGTTACTGAAATTTTCCAAGGTTCTGGAATTATGGGATGTTTTATTTTCATTACTTAGATCATGTGGGGTTTGTGATCTATCTAAAGCAGGTAAAATGAATGTGCCATTCTTTAAAAGTGGAACAAAATATCACATCCTTGTTAATATGAGTGCAAAGAAGTTTCAGGAACTTAGCACCTGGAAAACGTCAAAGAAAAGAAAGGCGGAAATGGTATATTAGTTACTTTTCTTTTTGCTGTGACAAAATACCCGAGGAAAGTAACTTGGGGAAAGAAATGTTTATTCTGGCTCATTGTTTGAAGGCACAGTCCCTTATGGCAGGAAAGGCATGGCAGCAGGAGTATGAAGCCACTGGTCACCTTGTGTCGGGAAGCAGAGAGAGATGAATGCCAGTGATGAGCTCAATTCCTCCTTTTTCCCTTTTTATTCAGTCTAAGGCCCCAGCCCATAGGATGGTGCCACCCACATTCAGCATGAGTCTTTCCTCCCCAGTTAAACCTTTCTTGAAACACCTGCATATCCATGCCCAGTGGTATATCTCACAGGTGGTTGTGGCTCTTAACTGCCACCTAGAACTAGAGGATTTTGTGAAAATTAGTAAAGTTTCTCATCAATGTACGCATTTGTCTGAATCAAAAAATATCAAAGCAGATTATATAGCTTCTTCAGTGAGTATGCCTGCCCACAAAGTGACAAAAGATATTTTGGGTAAATTTATCTACTCTTCATAAACGCCTTCTTTATAGTGGCCAGGCAGCTCCACTTACCAGTGTAGGGAAGACTTCTAAGCTAAGAAGCTCTTCATCAAATCCGAAATGCTTTGCCATTGTCAAAACTCTCAAAATGAGACACATTATTTGCAGAAAACAGATGCCCTCAATCATCCTAGCAACTAGGTTAATATCATAAGCTTCTACTCTTTCCTGCCTACGGCAATCTATCATGAAGCTTTGGAGACTAGAAAGGAAACAAGCAGAGAAACAATTTGCCAGGATGATTTAAGACTTGGCATTTAGAGGTTCCTAATTTAACTTCTCTTTTGATGTGGCTCTTGGTCCTTCCCCGTTTTGAAGAGCAATCTTGTATAGTCACTCCCCCAACTGCCTATATATTGGGGATGTACAAAATCAAAGGAAAAAGCTGTTCTGTTCAAGATGGAATTGCTTGAGGATGTCAGAGCAGACATACAGTGTGGTCTTTATAATATTGCTGCTGTGAGTGGGCAATGGCTGCCACCTTAGCCCACTGGGCTTTGTGTTTTGATCTGCTCTCACAATGGTTAGTATATGAACAAAAACAGTAAAGACTATGAATATCTTAGATGTTTGGACTTCACTGACATCTAAGTAGCCTATAAAACTGATTTTTAAATTTCATTATTAAATCTTAAAACACATAGATTGGTACTCAAAAAAGATGAACAAAATTAAAGAAGCTTATGAAAAATTATAATTTTTCAAAAGGCATGTTGGGACAGAGAAGTCATTTAACATGTATGTTGCCAGCATCTTTCAGTGGAGATGGCCCACAGTGAAGATGCTGTTAGGCTTATACATTAAAGGTGAAGGAACCAAAAGCAGCGAATTCCTTTTCACTCCAGTAGAGCTGGAATGCTGGGGCACAAGTATCTAAATTAATCTATGTATGCATCTATTTATTTAAGACAAGCACCTAGCCAGTGCTAGAATCCAATACTTGTGTATTGTAAGGATTAAATTAAGTAACCCTTCTGGAGCTCTTAGTGCAAAATCTGACATAAAATCATAAATGATAATAACTATTAGCGGAGGCTATGATACATATGTATAAAGAAACATAAAATTTTGATAGATACTGAAAATCAATTCCCTTTCCCTTCCTCCCACCCTCTCATTAAGCAAGTACCTACATGCCAGTGAATCTTAAAGCTTCTGTGAAATAATCTTATGACTTAATTCTTGGGGCTCTTTACTGTATTATGTTATTCTGGCTACTTCAGATGGAGGTGGCCATATAGCAGAAGATTCTCACAATGTATAGTAAGAATCTCAGTTTGAGCCTCAATGTGGATTTTAGGATGCGGTACAAGATATATGACGTCAAGGGGAAAATCTCCACCCGGAGGCCTGAGTCAGGCAGAGGAGTTCCTGGCTCTGAAACTTACCACATTAGAAACTTCCAGAGTACTTGCCTGCTATACAGGGAGCCAAACCCTAGGCTGGAATTCTGAGAACTCAACCCATTTATGTGTCTTATTGGCTTATGACAGTCACTGTCTGAACTGGGATGATAAACCTTCAACTTTAAAAGGAAAAAAAAAGCATCACTGTTTCCCAGGGCTCTCATAAGTCATAGCAGCAAATACCTCCTACTGTTACTGAACTCTGTATTAGGAAAATGGGAGCATATGCAGCAATTTTATTCCATAACTTGACCAGAGTGATTTGTATTCTACAGCCTATCCCCTTCACAGCAAGGCTGATATCTGTTTGGATTGCAATAACCAAGTGATTTTATATTTTATAAAAGGCAAATTAATGATGAAAACTCACTAGTGGTATTTTCTCTCTTTTCAATTCAAAGAAAATTGGATTCCTCACGTGTGTCAGAGTTGGTAGCTCACTGCCATTAGAAATGAATTTATTTGGAAATCCAGCAAAAGGTATGATGATCTGGGGAAATTTTTAGTACAAACAAACAGAAGACCAGTGACAAAGTTCGCATGCACTGTACCTAGCCAAATTTTATGTGTGGTATTCTTCAAAGAGAACCTTTCAAAGTCAAAAATAGCTGCCTGAGATCACATAATAATGAGCAGACCAAAAGATGCAGCAGACCTAAGAGGGAACGCTTTGCTGTACACATGGCTCCTCCACACTAGGGCAGACAGCTACACTGCAAAACTGCTTCCTTCTAGTAACCAGACTTTCTTTTCAGCCAAATCTACCCAAATCCTTGTCATGCTGAGAGTACACTCATGCATAGACTGAGTCCCTATAATGTTGGGAATACATTCACGGTGTGAACTGGGGAACTGAGTACCCATCATGTTAGAAATACACTGACTGTGTGGACTGAGTTCCTATCATATTAGGAATACACTCACTGCATGGACTGATATTTGAGTCATCAGATACTGTTATTCTCCAAGGCACATGAAGCTAGACGAGTATAGGGTAAGTTCCCTACAGATTATCAAACATCCTTTTCATGAGAAGAGACTTTCAGGCTAGACTTACTTACCCAGTTCAGGTCGAAAGTGTCCACAAACCTCCTCGGTGGACAAATGAATATTCATATAGAAAGTGATTGTTTCTCCATCCGACCACACCAATGCTGACATGTCTTACTAAACAGCATCATTCATCATCCAATGTTTGCTGCAGACTCAGGTAGGGTCTCCTTAGAATCTATATTTCCAATCACCTATCAGTCCCAAGCCTCCTCTCTCTCTCTCTCTCTCTCTCTCTCTCTCTCTCTCTCTCTCTCACACACACACACACACACACACACACACACTCTCTCTGGTTTACCATCCACTCCTAAGTCTTATAGAAGTAGATATGTTGTGGCAGTCATTTCTCTATCATATTTTGTTACACAGTACAGTCCTGGAAGCCACTACCATGCTTGTCCCATTAAGAAATCAGTGTTCCTGTGGGATAAAGGAGCTAGTGCAGTGTGTGGTCATGAGTTTGTGCTGTGGGTGATTGGCTCCTCTTAGTTTCCCCTGCAATTTTATGGCTTAGGCAGATTTCCAGAATGGAATCGCCTCTGCATGGTCAGTGCTCTGCCGGGCTCTCTCTGGCTGTTCCAGGGATGACATTTAGTCTCAGATGGAAAAAAAGTTAAAAAAAAAAATACAGCAGTTTCAATCCTGGAAAACATCAGTGACAACTTGTGCTCCAAATTTGTAACTATGTCTAGGTATTATTCAGTTGCCAAGACTTGGAAAAGAAACGAGAAAACAAAGGTACCAAACGAGGTGTGGTGTGAAGAGAGGCATGTCATTCCTGAGAAACAACCTCGGAGACTGCCAAAAGGAATGCAAAGTACAGTCTGACTCTCAGAGGAAGCCCCTTCTGACCTGGGAGCAAAGGCTTGGCCTTAAATCAAAGAGATGGCCCCAGGGAGGGGAGGTAAAGCCAACATATCCCAGATCAGGGAGGGCTGCTAGGGAGGAAAATAAGGTTCACCCAGAACAAGGGAGATGGAGAAGTCCCAGAAGACCAAATAGTGGCGGAGCAGGGGCCAGGACAGGGGCTTCCCGGCAGCCCTGCTGAAGAGACACAAAGTTTTCTTGATCATATCATAAGCATACAACTCTGACATCTAAGTGAAAGACTAATCTACTATATAAAACCTTGACACAGTGATGATGCAGGATTATCACTCCTCTTGTCTACACACTGCGGGAAAGATAGGAGCTAAGATCACCATCATTCTGATACCAGCTGATAGGTAAAGATTGCCTCATACTCTCGCTCTACCACTGCTAGCTGTGGATCTTGGGCAAATGGTTCAATAACTTTGGTCTTAGTTTCTTCATCTATAAAATGACACATCTTTTCACCCCCCAGGAAGTAAAAGTGTTGGGAAAGGGCCCAGCACAGTGTGAACACTTTTTCTATCCTGGACCTAATCTGTATATGGAAATTATGAAGACATGTTGAAAAGCCAGATGCGTGGTCATGATTTGGGCAAAAATCTCCAAGTACTATTTAACCAGCACTTAGCTAAATTCATGAGAGAGAAGGAATGAGGAAAATGTTGTGGAGGGTACAACTGAGTTATGGGAACCAGGCTAGTAAGGCTGGGTGAGAAGCTGAGCTCTTTTGAATGCAGGCTCACTGGAGTCACCAGTTCCTAAGGTTACTTGCTCTTGGAAACCATTCCAGGTCCCATGAAATCACTCACAGCTAACCTTCTTGTTATTATCTGCCTGAACTGTTAAACAGAGCACTCCTTTTTCAACAGCAATACCAATGAATAGCTTGAAAAAGGGTCAATGTTCAGAGTAGATCAGAACGGCCTTCAAGGCAACCTTGGTGCTATGGCTTGTCCCTCTGAGCAAACATCAAAGTAATGCCTGATGAAAGGCTGGAAACACTGAGCCTGCTTTCTTTCTAGCCAAACACCCTCTCTTCTTTCAATCTCTTCTTACTTGAAAACCTAGGTCCTAACCCAGAGGGTCATTAACAACCCCTTGGCACTTCTTACAAAAGCAAAGACATTAACCCAAGATCTTGCCTATATTTCAGCCCAGATAACTACATTCTGCATTCTGCTTCCCAAGGTTGGTTGTTGAAAATATAATCGTTACAACTTGGATACTTTCTCCCAACAATACCTCAAAGAAAAAAAGTAACTATTCTTTAGTGGTCTTTGTTGGATACCAGTTGTGGTCAACTTGATTCCACCCACCAGGACAAAAATCCTTTCTGGAAACTTGAGCAGGATTGCTGCTTCATGTTTGAACCTAGGTCATAGGTTCAAATCCCATTGAGATGATGCTTTGAATAAGACACCCAGGGTATGGCTGATGACTGGGGAGCTCTTTCTTCTCTCTTGTTTCTTTACCTTACAACTGTCCCATTGGGATAGGTTATGGGTAGTTTACTTTTATTTCCGGTTCTAATATGAGTCTTGTGTCCAAAGCCAAATGACCCTTGACATTCTGTAAGATGCCTAACTCCATTTCCAAAAGCTGCTGTAGAATTGCTCTCTCAGCTGCTTGGAAACAATGCACTCCCATTTCCTATTCAGACTTATGATTTATGCAACACTATGAATCACTATGATTCAACAAAGAACAGTTGTATGACAAGTGCATTAAATTCAGGTGTTCAATATATGAATATATAAAATACCCAACCAGCATCTTTTAACACGTTGGGCAGTGCTTAAAAACCTGTCACATATATACAGCTCTGTGACTGCTCAGAGGGGAAAAATCCTAACACCCAGGAAAACCAAATGCCAACAGCTGCATATACCAAATGCTTCCGATGTACTAGATACCAGGATGGGTTCTCCTTATAGATCATCTTAAATTTAGCTATAATGACCATTGAAGCATGGGACCATACAGTGCAGGATAACTCAGACAGTGAATAGTGATACCTAAAGCCACACCCAAGAGATATCAAGAGTCAGAGTCTGGGCCCTTATGCACTGCATGCCATTTCTGCTAAAATACAAAGGTTAATGACAGCAACCCATAAGTGGATTGATTTTATTTTCCTAGCTGCTTCTCTAGCTTGTCCACATTCTCTATAATGAATATATATTACATGCATACCTAGAAAATATGACACAATCTAGGTCCCCTATTTTTTATGTCATCTACATTTTGGATGAAATTGGAAGATACCTCATTATCAAGGAACCTTTTTTGAAGTTTCCAGGGTCAGACAGAGAAAAGCATTAGAATAAGGTGATTTGGCAAACTTCTTCATAGAGATGCTATATCTTTCAGTTCTCTTTTAAGGACCATGTCTCCTTCTTCTGACCAAGATAACAAGAACCTTCTGGACACTCACACCAAGAAAGGAACAAGAAATTAAGGGACAAAAGTCAGGTTTAAGTAATCAATCCTTCCAGGCTCCACAAAGATGAATGTGGACTGTGGCCCAGAGGGCCCCTGAAACTTAGAGGCTTTTCAATAGCATGAGATAATTCTCCATCCAAACAGTAAGAAATATGGGCTTGAGATAGATATCAAATGAATTAGTAGATCAAGTACAACAGAGAAAAATATGATTCATTTATTAGAAGGGCTTGAGATCTCAAAACATCTACTGAGACACTTCTGAAGATTGAGGAATGAAGCTGGGAGGATGCTTTAATTTAATTGACAAGTGAGTTGGTCAAGGAAGCACAGACCTTTGAAGGCTTTTGAAACACTCCTGTGCTTTTGTGCCTGTGGCTGTGGTAATTTTTTGGCTATAGGTCCTCTTAGGCTGCTTCTGAAACCCCAAGATCAGTCCCTAGTAGGCAGAGCAGCTGACTACTCACCTTAGCGCATGGAAATGAAGTATGCAGCTCAGCTTACCAGGCAGTAATTAATCTAATTAACAATTACTGACTAGTGAAGAAGTTAAGAATGTCACATCTCAGGGCATCCTTTTAATTTCAGATGAGCTTTTGAGTGTGATTTTCCCTGACATTTAACTGTCTTACCAAACGTCTTTCCTCTTTCAGAGAAATACAATTTACTCATCAAGGATGCAGATTCATTTTCCTTGGGTACTCAAGATAGGAACACACTTATTACCTTAAAATAAGAAGTACTGACCCTTCACACCTGCCTGAGTTTGAATATCTAAAGAACTGGAGTTATTTTCCTTAATGTATTTTTTACATAGTTTAAAAGTAAAGGGGCCAGGTAGAATCAAGTCTCAGTGGCAATAGACATCCTTTTTTTTTTTTTAAATAAAAACTTATTTTTAGTTTCAACTGTGATTTGCAAAGAAATTTCCCACTAAATATACATGTCTGTACACCCACAGAAGAAAGGGTCAAAATCAGAAACACTTGTAAAAATCTCAATTTTCTGTTTCCCACCATTTTGGCAATGAGAGGTTGTTGGTGTCACTGCAAAAGTCTTCCAGGAAAGCTTTTTTATTCTAAACTCAAAAAGGAATGTGACTGTCCATGTGCCACCCTAACCTTCATGAAATATTTAGACTCCTGTGTCTTTTAGATCAGTGACTGGTAGAGATGACTAAGCACAAAATTGAACAACAGTTCATATCCATGGGATGTCCTCTGACCTCCACCAATCATAAGATTTTTCTTTGGGACAATATTTCATTTGCTAAAGGAAGACACAGACCCTAGAGCCTGGACAGGGTATTCTGAGACCACTTGGGTACATGAAAAGAATAGTTGATTCCACACTAGTTAAAGAAGAGGTTCCAACTAGGCATTCTTCTGCCCAACCCAAAGTTTAACACTTTTTAAAAGAATTTACAGAATGATCAGGTAATCAGAGGTGGCTTCTATACTTGCAAAATACTCCTCATGAAAGTGTCCAAGGACCAAGATTCTAATCCTTTGCAAATGACTCCCTGCTCCAAAAGTTTTTACTTACACACCTGTCCGGGTCATGGAAACTATGTCAGGCACTAAACATGCAAATTCTATGGAAGAAACATTATCTCTCTTTTACGGAGATACTCATTTAATATTAGAGAAGTTCTGTGGCACAACTGACTCACTCAACAAGTAAATGGCAATGGAAGGATCATTGATTGTCACTCAAATGAGGCTGATAATAACACCTGCTCTTTCTACTTAACTAAGCAGCATGTAATCAACACATACCTTCTTTAGCAATATCCTGGCCATCCTTGATTTGAGTAGATGTTCAAGTATCAGCTCAGTTATCCAGAATATTTAGAAAATGGAGAATTCTAGTAAATTGAAATTCTGCCTTAGCTAATGGAAAAACTAGGCTGCCTACATTGATTCATCCTGCAGGAAGTAACTGGTCTAACTTCACCACCATCTTATTGCAGAATATATTCTTCCCTTTTTAAAAATATTTTACTAATTTTTATTTTTTGTGTATGAGTGTATTGCCTGCATATGTGTATGAATGCATGTATGTAAGTGTACCCGTGTCGTGCAATGCCCATGGAGGTCAGAAGATGGTATTGGATACCCTGGAACTGGAGTTACAAACTGTTAGCCTCCCAAATGGGTGCTAGGAATTGAACCTGGGTCCTCTGCAAGAGCAGCCAGTGCTCTTAACCATTGAACCATCTCTCCAGCCTCAGAATCTGTCCTTGATCACAACAGCTAACACATTTTATTGTATCTATTGACACATCTTGTCTTCCCTTTTACTATAAGAGTTAGAAGACAGGATTTTTGGTTAAATTTTTATCTCCAGTCAATGGCATAGAAAACTTCTCTATGTCTACATATATGAAAATTATATTTCACATAATATATAAATGTATATAGTATACAATATGTAATTATATAGAGTATATAATAAAATACATGTTGACTATATATTTGAGTTACAATGGAGTTATATCCTAAAAAAACAAGCATAAGTTGAGTATAATCTAAAATGTGTTTAACACTAGTCTACAAAACATCATAGCTTACCCTAGTCTCTCTTCAATGTTCTCTAAACATTTTTATTGACCTAGAATTGTTCAAAATCATCTAACAAAAAAATCTGTTTTGCAATGAAAGTGTTGAATAGCTCATGTAATTTAGTGAGTAGCTGAATCCAAAAGGCCTTGGCAGCACTTTGCACTTTAGAGTGTCAACTGTTACACCTTCAGAAGGCATAGCTTATGGGATGTATGGTTGGCTGCTATTGTCCTGCATCCTGAGAGAAAATCAGGCCAAATATTCTGCTTTTGCTCCATCATAAAGTTGAAATTCATAAGCTGAAATATTATATGTTAGGACTCATCTATAATATGCATTAAGTGTTGTGTATAATAATAATATAACACACACTGTTAAACAGAATAGAGAGTTTATTATGTGACATATTACATTAGTTATTATATACTATAGAGATATCACAAGTGCATATATAGCAGTATGCGGGCATGAACGAATGAAAGAATGAATGAATAAAGACAGCATAGTCTAGATGGATGCAGTAAAGGGAATTACCATAAACGAGCACAGAATTGGGGAATATTGCCAGATGTGGCTGACACTCAGGGTTTGAATCCAGGCTGTATCAATAACCAGCTACATGCTGTAGCAGTCTCGGTCATCTGACTTGGGTAAGATGAGGATGACTGTGTTATACACATCGCCGTTTTCTGTGGACCTGGCACACTGCTAAGCATGTTCCATCTCCAAGTACTAGGATTGGCCTCATTTATAAATAGGGAAACTGAGGCACAGAGAAGTGAGAGAATCTGCTCAAGGTCATGCCACTAGCCTCCAGCGGGGTTGCAGATCAGGGCCTATGTGCATAACTTCTTGATGCAGGAGAAAATGAGACAAGGTGTTTAAAGAAGTTCACATAGTGTCTGGCAACTCCCAAGTGCTCAGCACGTGCCATTCCACTGGCCACTGCCTCTTTCTTAAAGGAAACACTCTAGCTAACCACATGTGCTGTTAAAACTCAACAATTTAGTTGCCTTGTAAAGAATGGAAGAAGAAATCAGTTTGCATAGATTTTATTTTCAAACGATCTATAAATAATAAGTTACAGGGACCTGCCTTTCTTATTTAAAGGTCTAATTTAGATTCTTTATCAGAATGATTTAAAATACCTTTCACTAGGAAACCATATTTCAAAGACTTTATTTATTAGACTTCTTGAAAGTGTGTTTTTAATGCACGTTCTGACTTTTTGCCAAACCTTTTCTCTGAAACAGTAAAATTAGAGCAGTCCCCTCTTTAAAGAGTTATATTTATTAGATTTTTACATATTAATACAGTACTCTTTATCAAAATAAATCTCCCTGAGAATTGGCACATAAATCTTCCAATATGCTCACATCCAGAGTCCCTACTGCAGCTCCCTCTGATAAACATTCAGGTAAGTCTCTGATAAGGAACTTCTTTTTAAAAGGATCAAAGCTGCATCTCCAAGTGCAACTTCTCATGGACAACTTCACTTTCCCCATCACTATGGCTCTACTTGGACCAGCATGGCTGTGTGTGTTTTATCTGACACCGATAATGAAATGTAATTATATCTTAAGCCTAAACAGCTGTGAACTCTGCAAAATCGTGAAGGGATCACGTGCCAAGTCCTAAAATAAAATTTAAATCTCTCAGGAACATGCTGGAAAATGTCACCATTTTGCATCTTTCAATGCAGTAACCATTGAATTCTTTTTATTTTTATTTAGATTAAAGACAGTTATTTGGAATGAAGAAGTTTGTTTCTAAAAAGTCTGATGGTCAGAACAAACATGATTTCAAAAATGTCTAATGGTCAAACCATGCATGATTTCAAACAGTAAATGCAATACACAACTCAGCAAAGTCATTTTTAATGTAAGCCTTTCTTTGATATTTGTCTTTCTCAAGTATTTATGTACATATGGAGAGTAGACACCAACACCAATATTTGGAGGTAATGACACATATTCATTTGAGGTATGACTGCTGTCTGATACTGTAGAGTTAAGAAATTCTAGGAAATAATAAGAACACATATATGTTCCCAGGATACATACATTATAATCATCAAAGAATTGGGATTACATGCAATCTGTTTCCTCTGTCCACAAATCTATTCAATGTGTGGCATTGGGCACAAGGTGGACTTAACAAAGAAGACAAGCATAGACATGCATGACCATTTTCTGTTCAAATTTGATTCTTGGTGTCTCATGTTTTACTATTATCTTCCACTAATACCAGGTAATCTTCCTAACCCTCAGACGATTGTGGCCTACAGGCTATGGTGCAATAAAATCCAAATTCCCAAACACCACATACCAAAAACCTTCTAGCCGGGACCTATGATTTCTCCAGCTGTTTCTCCTCAAGATTATGTAGTTGGACCACCATATGTGCAAGGTCCACATCTGTGGATTCAACTGAGCTATAATCAAAAATATTTGGGCAAAACAAATTGCACCTATTCTGGACATTGTCCAAGCTATTGTTCTAACATTATATTTCTGAATCACTATACTGCAACAATGTAACCATGATTTATATAGCATTTACTTTGTATTAGGCATTTTAAGTTTAAGGCATCTATATATGATAAAGTATATAGGGAGATATGCATGAGTTCTGTGAAAATACTATGTCATTTTATATAAGAAATCTTGTATTATGATGTCCAGGGTAGTGCTGGAACCAAATTCTCCATGAATAACAAGAGATTACCATACCTCCAATGGGGAACCATCATTTTGTGATGTCTGGCATTCATTTCTCTTTCCAAATAAAAAAAAATCCTGGTTACACACACACACACACACACACACACACACACACATGCATGCACACACGCACACACACACACACACACACGCACACACCTTTTCTCAATCCATGTTTGTGAATACAGACTTCTTTAAGCCCAGAGTGAAATATAACCCTTAGGCTAGAGAAGCAGTAAGTAGAATCCCATCCTGTAGACTCAGGAATCAGTTTAGGGGCAGCTGTGAAAACCAATGAGAACCAGTAAGAGTGCACTTTGGTACCTTGGCCAGGTATATCCAGGGAGAAGAATTATCTTTTCAGATGATTAGGGGCATCTGGGTGTTAACTCTATCTTACTAGGGCCACAGGAAAAATAATTCATGCCCATGAATGAAAACCTGAAGAAACCTAGCCCTGGCTAAATTACCCCTGATTCTACTATGCTAGAGTTTCACAGGAGTTTCTGAGTCTACCAACCAGGAAACGGCCTAAAGGCTCATGCTAAATTGAATTGTATTTTCTGTGACTTTCAACAGAAGTCCTGATGATTATTGCACCCAGTGCACCAATTGACTTGCAAAAAATACTCTAGACTTGGAATTTTTCATCTCCCAACATCTGTACACATTCATCCATGTGATAGGCCTGCAGATGAGTATAGCCTTTCCAGTGGGGGAAAGCAATGACAAGTGAGTGAGATCTGTGCAAATGAAGATGGTGGAGCTAAGTCTGTGGCATAGAAGACTGTCGTGAGAGCTTTAGGTGTGGTCTATTGCTCATCACCACCAGTAAGAAGTGAATTCCAAGCACGCATAGCATGAATTGAGAAAACAGAGACATAAGCAGATAAATCCACTTTAGGACCATGTGCTGGATAGCTTTAGTGTCAACTTGACACACCTGGGTTGAGGAAGCCTCAATTGGGGAATTGTCTCTATTGGACTGGCCTGTGGCCATGTCTGTGGGGCATCTTCTTGATGAGTGATATGGGAGGGCCCAGCCCACTGTGGTGGTGCCACCCCTGGGTAGGTAGGCCTGTGTTGAATAAGAAGGCAGGCTGAGCAGGGGCCAGGGAGCAAGTCACTAAGCAGTGATCCTCCATGGGCTGTGCTCCATCCAGCTCCTGCTTCCCAGTTCATGCCCTGAATTCCTACCTTGGGCTTCCGGATGAACTGTGACCTGGGATATGTAAGACAAATAAACCTTTTCCTCCCCAAGTTGATCATGGTCAGAGTGTTTTGTCACAGCAATGGGGAAACAAACTAAGACAGACCACAAACACTAAGCTGTAGTTAATTTACCTTTCTTTGTTCATCTGTAATTCCATTTCGTTTTTATTTCAATCAGCAATTTCATTAAAGGCTGTAACTTAAACATCAGTAGCATGGCTCCCTACACTTACCACTTAGCCCTATGTCCAGACATATCTCATGAAACTGCTTCCCTAGGCCCTGGATTCCCTTATAGATTAGCAAGAGTCTCTAGGTTGTTTCTGTGTTCTCCTATGAATGATTAAATCTACAGAAATTAATAGACTTACTTTCTCTAAGTGTTGCAATCTCACCAGGGCTCAGTGTGAAATGTGGCTCTGGGATCATATCTCCCAGGTCAGGACTACCTCAACCCAGGAAAGAAGGAAACAATTGGCTACCTTACTAAAAGAAATCATTCCTGTTAGTCAGCCCTGATGACTTCCATGATAGGCACTGCATCCTTGATGAGGTATTTAGGAATTACTTAGTAAAATAGAACCCCTTTTCATTTTCTTTTCTTTTTTTTAAATTTGGACACATGGTGTCACTATGTAGCCCAGGCTGTCCCACAACTCATTATGTATTATTATGTAGCCAAAGTTTGCCTTGAGTTTGTGATCCTCCTGCCTCTGCCCCCTGAGTGCTGAGATTACAGGTGAGTAGTACTATTCTCATCTAGTACATTTGAGATTTATGGAGCCAAAGCCAGGAAACAACTTTTATTTATTTTGTTTAGTGTTACAGAGTGACCAGGAAATTGCAAGTTGCTGAGGGAGTGACAAAGAGAAGTAGAGAGCGAAAAAGAGCAGAGACTTAATGCCTCAAGTATGTCTTACTCCCTAAAGGACTTCTCAACTAATCAAGAGATTCTCGGTGGGGGACTGGAGAGATGACTCAGAAGTTAAGAGCACTAGCTGCTCTTCCAGACAACCTGTGCTTCGTTCCCAGCACCCACACAGCAGCTAACAACCATCTATAACTTGAGTTCCAGAGGATCCAACATCTTCTGGCCTCTGTGGGCATGGCTTTCATAGGTGACTAAGTATCAGCAAACATGGTATACCCAACCAGAATCGCTTTCCTACGTGAAATGTTTTATACAACAGATACATCAGTTTGTGTTTGCCAGTCCATAAAATTTTATAGGAGAGTGTCTAGAAGAAACAAAATAGCAAATTGTCATAAGATGAGGCTTCAAAAGACTACTGGGGTCAGGAGAAAGCTGTCAGCATAAAATAGAGAAAAACATGATCACCAGTTAATTCCACTTCCATATTTTTCCAAGACAAGGTCTTGCTAGGTAGCCCAGGCTGACCTCAAACTCAAAACCCTTCCCAGTGCTGGGGTGATAGGCTTCTACCACCGTGTCCAGTTTTACTTTCATAGCCTTTTCCACTTTAGCTCCTGAGCTACTAATTTTTTTTCCAATAATCACCATTACTATTATTTTTACCAAACTGTCCATCTGTTCATTTTGCAATATTTTACTGAGTAATGACCGATTTGAGAGAGAGCATAAACATACTCTTTATATCTCCTACTGTCCTCTAAGAACAAGTGAAGTAAAAGATAGACATATTACCAGACTGTACCAGTAAATACTCCTTGCTAAAGTGAGGCAGCAGGGGAAACTCTGGAACAGAGTGTCCAAGCTGGGTGAGGGCAAAACTGCAAAGTGGATGCTGTGGATCAAGGCAGGAAAGCATATCAAGTTCAGTAGGCAGCAGACTCAGTGGAGTTCTGCAGGGACTTCTTAACCAGGAGAGCTGTGAGCCAAGATATACCAGGAAACTGCTGTTTGTCTGAGTAGGAAATAAAGACATGCAAATACCATCAGTATATCACTGAAAATAGTAAAGAAGCTCTCAGATATGGGCAGAAGAAGAGCCTCAGGAGGAGAAGAGACCTGAACCTCAGAGGACAGAATCATCCCTTAAGGCAGCACCGTTGTCTATCAAATTTTTAAGAAATTCTAAGTAGGAAGGACCTAGAAAGATGCTCCATCCTAGTTAACTGAGACTTACACTATCCCTCTTCCCACAGACCAGCTCTACAGCCAAAGCAATCTGTGTGCATGTACATGTGTGCACGTATCCTATGAGGCCTCAGGTTTTTCAGGCCTGGTTTTTGAAAGGGGGTGGGGCTAGAAAGGTGGCTCATAGGGAAAGGCAATCACTCTCAAGCTTAACAACCTGAGTCTTCAATCCCTGGGACCCATATGGTAAAAGGGCAAAATCCACTCTTGAAAGTGTCCTCAGACCTTTCACACACACACACACACACACACACACACACACACACACACACACACGTGCACAAACATTAAATACATAATTGTAATAAACACTTAGAAACTAGCAACTAAAGTAATATATAGACCATTTTGACAGGTTTAATGTCTCTTAGTTGTGTGTGTGTGTGTGTGTGTGTGTGTGTGTGTACAGGTCCACATTTGTGGATTTGTGTTTAGAGGCCAGTGGTCAGCTTCAGGTGTCATTCCTCAGGATCTGTCCACTTTTCATTTTTGAGGCAGGGTCTCTCTCTTCTGGAGTCCTGGAGTTCATCTGTCTCCATGTCCCCAATGCTGGAATTACAAGTGTGTACTACTATTACTGGATTTTTAAACAAGGGTCTGGGGACTGAACTCAGGTCCTCCTGCTTGCAAGGCAAGCACTTTACCAACTATGCTATTTCTTCAGCCCCCGACTTTGTCTTTTGGGATTTTGTGATAGTGGCTTGTCCTTTGTATCTTATTTCCTACTATAATTAACTAGATAGGTGACTTTGACATGAAGGAAAGCAGAAAGGAAGAAAAGGAAGAAGGAAATACCAAGGGAAATGGATCGAGACTTCAGGCCTCTCTTCACACCCATGTGCCTTCACACACCTCTCTATAGTCTTGTGTCCCCTGGGACTTAGGACTTTGTGACCAGAAGATATCAGAGACTGTAGGGCCAAGACACTACTGAGAGACTTCCTTTTTTTTATAAACTTTTAAAAAAATATTTATTTTTATTTTTATGTGTATGTGTGTATTGCCTGCATGTAGGTAAGTATACCCATGTCGTGCAATGCCCATGGAGGACAGAAGAGGTTGTTGGATCCCCTGGGACTGGAGTTACAGATAGTTTTTAATCTATCATGTGGGTTCTGGGATTCAAACCAGAGTCTTCTGCAAGAACAACCAGTGTTCTTAACTGCTGAGCCATCTCTCTAGCCCCTAGACTTCTATTTTTAGTATAAGGGGAAAAGAAAAGAAAATTATGATGTGCCTATTATGTGTCAGGCATCATACTAAACACTTTCATCTATTAATTTGTCATTAATCTTGAAGGTCTTTTTAAAAAATCTCTTTATAAGTGAGAATGAAAGGAGAGTCATAAATATAAACATCATGTTCACAGAGAAATTCAGATCCGAATTAGAATCTGAACCTTCTTTGTCATTTAACTGCTTATTTATCTACTTACTTATTCATGATTCGAATAGTTACTCTGTAAAGTGTACCTCCAAACATAGATTTAGCAGAGATTACATGACATGACCAGTGGTTTCCAGCCTGAGGAAAAGGGGCTCACTGAAAAAGCAAATTAATAAAGGGTACATTATATGTCAAAAGAAGCCCCTATCCTCCACTCATCTACACTGGCTGAGATGCAAACATTTGTTGAGCATTTATAAAATGTCAAGTGCTGCCTGGTGACTTTCAGATGTTTGTACTTTCATATCTTATATAATCCTGTGGGGATGGTATTGCCAGGGTTGCTTACATTGTCAAGACAGGAATTCTATTGATGTGCCCATGCTTATTCAGCTGGTATAAGAGAAAGACTTATGCCCAAGCCATCCAAGGCTAAATCACACATACTTCCTGCCACATGGCAACAACTTGTTTGGAAACTGATACAATGTTAGGCTGCTTTTGTCACGAATTTGTGTATATGTAATTTCTATTATTTTGTTGATATAGTAAATCCTTCAACACTGTCATATGTTGACAGTTAATGGGTCAATGAACTAGCACAAAATGTACATTAGCAAGACGTGCCCCTGTTCTCAAGGAGCTTCATGGCTATGTACTGAGTGACCACCAAAAATACAAGAAGCTCCTAGACAGGAGCAGATCTAGCTGCAGTGTCACCCTGTGCCTTTATTATGACAACGGAGTAAAAGCCACCACCTACTGGAAGACCCGAGAGCCATCCAGAGATGGAGACCACTGAGCATCTGCCCCAAGGTCTTAATCAGCTACAGACTGAGAGAATGCCTATCTCAAACCTTAGCAGGCTACTTTGTGACCCATGCAACACTTTTTCCATCTGAGAAAGAAAGGGGAAGATACCATATCACCCACCATATCCTACAAATCAATACTTTTACATCCTGAAGATCAGACAAACAGGAACTCCAGAAGAATAAGCACCACTAACCAAAGTAGGGGTTTTGAAAGCAGAAGCCCTCTGAGAATCCCACCAAATAGGAGGGATGAAAACAGGAGAGATGAACCCAAGGAAGAGCACTCGATTACCTGGCAGGGTGCTGCTGGGGGAACACACAGCACAAATGCAAATGTCAGGACTCACAGGGAGAAAAGAAAGTAGCCCTGGCTTTGAACTGCTTCATACAGTGGCTCCCACATCTCTTTTCTTGGTTGTTTTTAAGGGCTGGTTACTGCCGAATCCTAGTGTCCTTTTTGGATTCTCTCTCTCTCTCTCTCTCTCTCTCTCTCTCTCTCTCTCTCTCTCCTGATAGCTCTTGTTAGAACTTCACCACACACACACACACACACACACACACACACACACACACACACACATTGTACTATAGAACAAAACTGTCTACCCATGCTGTTTTCATTATTTGGAAGCTGTATGGATTCCATTAAACTACTTTTCTCTGACCAGATGAGTTTCATCACAGCAATCTACTTCCTCTGTGATTTTTGAGAATATCCTATCACTATGCAAAGTGAAGCAGGAAAGCATAGGGGATCGTTTAGCTGCCTGGAATTACACTCAGTAGAGACCATGTACACACCCTTTTTCTAATAATGTACTTGGAAGTCTAGGACTCATACCTGTACATCCTAGGCACCCTTCTCTGTACAAAGCACCTCACATCTGCTAACAACTCATCTTCCATGGAGTTGAAAGCATACCCCACTAAATGATGTAATAAATATCTCCACCCTTTAACAGCCATCAGACTTAGACAGAGTCTATTCAGTCATGCTCTGTTTGTGCTTACTTCTAAGTGTGTAAATAGGAAGGCTAATCTGGCCTGAACTAGTTTTAGGTGTTTCCACAATAAAACAAACTGTGTCCTCAAAGTGAACTTTTAAGAAAATTCCCCTATTTATCATTTTATGCTTATGTGTAATTGAATGTGCACATGATTAAAATCAGATGTATTATGAGAAGGAATGTGTGCAGAATAAAAATGGTTATTTAACTTAGCCTGTCAATCAAAATGTAGAACCACCCAAACCCTGGTCCTCAGTAGCCAGTCCCTCCTTTCCTTTAGACTCCATGCAAAGAAGGTCCAGGAAATAGCCTGCAGTTCTTGGTCCTGGAGTACCATCAGTCATGTGGCCTGTTAGTAATCTTGACAATGTATTCCTTTTAATTTACACTATTGTTTCACTTTGAAGAAAGCTCTGCTACTTTGAAATCTGTGTGTGCCAGTAATTCTTTCTTGAACAAGACTTTTAGAACAGGGTAGCACCCAGCACAGCCCCCAGCCACTAATGATATTAAGAAAGTCTCGGAACACATATCTCAGCATATGTACCGATTGTGGAGTAATGTTTGGTTCCTCAACTCTGGGCCTGCCACAGGTTTAAGAAGACTCTGATATGAAGAGTATTTGCAAAGCTTGGGATTTGAAAAAGAACAAAGAATTTTCTGTCAGTATGGATGCTCCCAAAGTACCACAAAGCATGGAACCAAAGAATCTTCTTTAGAAAGGGACTCCTTAATACAAAAAGTCAGATCTACAGAGAAATCACCTGACCTCATCCTCAAAGTAAACTCTGAATGCGAAAATGGTCACCATTATGGTAGCTTAAGGTGATCCCTGATAATCTGTGATACACAATATTGTGTAAACCTCTCTCACGAGGGTGAGATGGACCTAGTGATGGACTCTAGTGAACAGCATATGGTAAAGGAAACAAGATCTGAAGTTTACTGGCACTCACATGGCTCTGGGGAGTAGCCATCAATTACTTGATGGCTGCTAGCCAGAGACTTGCACACATATGCCCTTATTGACTAATGCCATTTCACTTTTGTCCAAAGAGGAGGGAAAGAGAGAGAGAGAGAGAGAGAGAGAGAGAGAGAGAGAGAAAGAGAGAGAGAGAAACAGGAAGACATAGAAGACATAAAGAGATAGAGAGATACCAAGGCAAAAACATTAACCTTTTTTATAATATAACATTGAAATTCACCACTTCTACTCTAAGTCATTAGACATAAGACACTAAGAACAGACCACACTCAATAGAAGCAAGCAGAGTGCCTCTTGAAGAGAGAAATTTGGTAAGGCTTATGTGTTCTATCTTTGGAAAAAGGGGGCATGCATAGCCTAATTGCCTGGCTTCAGGGAGGGAACTATAGGGAGAACATGGTATGTGTCAAGTATTCTGTTATGCTACTACGTTACTGAAAATTCTAGAACAGAAGAGTACGAAAATGTTCAAAGTTTTTTATTTTTTCTTTCATGATGATAGATACATGCTTTTACCATTAAAATTTTCAGTATTTAAGTGGGAAAGTTTGGTTCAAACTTCATCATGTGTGTCTTTAAAAGACAGTGTCTTCTTTCACAGTGTCCCACAAAGATTTCACACCCTGAACATGTGTTCTTGGTTCATTTCCAACCTGGCTTATTAAAAACTACTGTCACCACAATCCTACTGTAAAACTGCCCATAAAGCATCTGTTAGATACTTCTGCTTTAAGGTAAAAAGCCTGTAAAACACAGCATCTGATAGAAAACATCATAAATGAATCTCACTGTATTAGCCCACGTACTCAAGGAGATAAAAATATCAAACCCACCTCCATCCCACTAAATCTTGTAATGGGTTCTCTTGGAAATTTCGTGTTGGAAACATAGTACACACACACACACACACACACACACACTTAGAGATGAGGCATTTGAGAGATATTAAGGATTAAATTAGGTCATGTGCATGAGGTCCTCCTGATGGCATGTATAAAACCCAAGAGACCCACTCTAACACATTTGCTCTGTCTTCCTGCAAGATGTTCTTCACCACGTTGCAATGCAGCAAGCAGGCCCTCAGCAATGCCAAGCAAATGCCAGCACCATACTCTTAGACTTACCAGCCTCTAGAACCATGAACCAAATTAACATTTGTTCTTTATAAGCTTCCCAGTTTGAGGTATTTTGATACAGTAACAGAAAATGATAAGTCATCTTCCTCTCCACTCAAGCTTCTACAACCAAACTGAAACTCAAGACTTGATTATTCCTTTTTGTATTTATGCACTTCTTTAAGTCCTTCTGCAACAGAGATGAAATGTATGTAGTGTCTACTTCGGATATTGAGGGAATTTGGCCAGTTACTGACTTGCAAAGTCTCTTCTAGAGAAATATCAGACTGTATAGAATGTCTTCACAAATGAAATGCAATGGAAGAATTTTTTTCTCTAATCTCAAAACATTTGAAATCATTTTAAAATGAGATATAGATGTGTAGTTGTGAATCAAAGGTGACCAGTTGGTTACAGTAGACCACCACAATGGATGACCTTGTGCTTTCCTGTGTAGGCCGCTTCACCCACATTCAGTCATGGCTGAGCCACAAATGAAGATTTTTTTTGTGTGATTTACTTCTCGTAAATTTGCTTGAAAACAAGCCAAAAAAGTGAATTCAGAAACACAATGTGCAGGCTTTGAGCAGAAGAGGAGAGGAACATGCTTAATCTTTTAAGTGTGAGTTATACCATTTGCATATAAATGGACCAGCACAAAAATGTGCCAATGTCAAATTTAAATAAACTGTCAGTTTTGGTCAATGGAATGTCAGTATATTCCCTTGGCATCACCTGTCTCAAACCACTGTGAACCTTGACAGAGTACATGCTTTCATACTTAGAGTTTTTTTTTTTTTTTTTTTAAGTTGTAGCTTACTTTGAGGTGGCTAAAAGAAGCTCAAAGTTTCTATTATAAACAACCAGGAGAAAAGTATTCAGGATACCTAAAGTATATGTGGGTAATGCATTCCTAAATACTTTAAAGAAAAACTGAAGCAAATGTACTAGAACTAGACTTCCTACTTTTTTCATAATGGGATGAACTAAATTACCCATTGTATGGGAACTACACATAAAAGCCTTTCTCCACATAAGTGATAGATCAAAGGGAGGGAAGATGAGTGGTCCACGGGCACAGACCACGCCTCTGGAATTCTGAGACCACGGATCAGCAGTCTGAATTTTAACTACCTCTCCTTGACATGAAACACTATTCGTGTGTCTCCCACTGAGGAAAGTCAGGTAGGCTCAGCTACAAAGATTTTCTTCCTCTCGCCCCTCTCTTTTCTATTCCGTCAGAAGGATGACAGCTCCCTGACTGGGCTCAGGTGACTCTAATTTAAAATCTGGATTCCATGAGTCCTCCCATCTGAGCTTGCAGGGAGGGCATCTGTCAGCATCACAGTGTGGGTCCCTGGCATATTTACGGTTTCAGTGATGGCTCGCTCATCCCACAACAGCTGCACTCACTTCTTCACCCCACCTCCATCTGCATGGCAACCCAACCAAATATTCTGACTCCCACTGACAGATGAAAGCATGTTATACTCTTGTGTGCTCATCTTATGGCCCTTCTTCCTCTTCGAGAGCATTGAAAGACCATCAGTGTGTCATTCTGTAATCACCTTACCACTGTGCTGCACGTCTGTCAATATTCTAAAGGGGCCACTCATTCAATCGCTATTCCATTTAACACATATTTTCCAAGGGTCCCCTATAGGTATAGACCAGTCATTGACACACAACCATAAACATGCCAGCCCTGTGTCTGACCTCCTGGAGCTCACTTCTCTCACACCTTCCCCATGACTAGCTCCTTGACCTATTAGCAATGTTCTGTTTCCATTAATTTCTTAGAAGTGGAATAGGAAATGACAGGCAGGTCTCTGCTGAGTATTTCTATCACAGAGACTTAAAAGAAAGGGAAGGTAACCATGCTTGCTTTGCACCATCCCTGAAAAGAGGCAATGCAGCAGAGTCAGCCAGGCCACTGGACTGCACATCAGTCAGTTCATCATTGGATGCCTCACTACCAACTTTGCCCACAGCTCTGGGCACACAGATAAACCAGTCAGATTCCTTCAGCTTTCCAGAGGCTGACAGTCTAGAGGATGCTGGAATGGACAGGAGAGCAGGTAACAAGCACATCCATAAATGAGGTCTCTGCAGCTGACAACGTTAAATTAGAAAGGCAGGAAACAAAGCCCAAAAGCAGGAGAGGGACAAAGGCCTTTACCCTCTCACCTTAGTGTCCTCATCTGTGAAATGGGTGTGGCTGTAAGTCATCCTCAAGGTCTTTTCCTTTGCCCAGAATTCCTCCATCATCTGTCTAAAAGGACTGTTCACCTTTTTTTTTTCTGCACCTTCTTAGGACATTCCAATCTACCCAAGTGTTTGAGCATTCATGCCCAGCCAGGAATATACAAATGATCTTTCACCTTTAAGGAACACCTGATGGTTATGAAGAGTTTCATAAATACTGCCTCATTTAAACACATCTTCTTTGCATGTATGGGGACTAAGGAGAGTTTATTCTTTCCATTTTACATATAAGTACATATGAGGCTGAAGTAAGTGAAATGATTAAAGATTTGAGAAGAAATGGGCAACTGAGCTGAATTTAAATTCAAGCCTTCTACCGCCAATGGAACATTCATGTAAACTACCGATGGGGGAAATGTGTGCACAGAACGAATTGAGGGAGAGAAGGGGAAGGGAAGATAGTTTACACGGTTGGCCCATGGGTAGGGGTGAACATGACCAGCATTACTGAATTCATGGCAGGTACAGCAAAGGCTAAGGACCCCAGTAGCAGCCTTCTGGCCTAGCACCCTAGGGAAATTCAAGGTCACTCTACCTCTGCCACCAGCATGAAGACCCTTAGGCTCTGTCAGTTCTACAATCCATGGAATCCTTTCTGAAGCATAGGTCTGTGAACTTACCCAGTTCCCCTGTGGAGGGGCTACTTTAGAGACACAAAGACACCATTTTTCAGCAAGTTTAAGAAACCTCTAGGCAGCATCTCATGGCTCAGAAGTAAAACCAGATGTGAAACTAAACCCGCCTGTCCAGCTGCTTCTACTGACACCAGAGATCCATCCTCAGGGACCACTTCCCTACAGTGGACTCTGAGGAAACACATCCATGTGAAGAGCCCTGGGCAAACAGACTGGAGCCAGGCTGGATTCCACCTAATCAAGGTTTTCCCTCCCATATAACATAAACCCAGTCAAAGGCCTCACAAGATTACAAAGCCAAGGTTTTTCATACACCCAAACCAAGTTCATATATGTATGATTATTTCAAGTTATGCTAGGGTATTCACAAATCAACAGGTGTTACACATTGAATATCTATTAGTTAATAAAAGAAAAAGAACATGTATTAACCAAAAGCAATTAAGAGTTAAGTCTTAATAATGAAGCTGACATTTGATTTGAATCTAAAGGCCCAGTTGCCTTTTATCCTACTTGGATTAAGTTTAATTCTGTGCCTCTTACATGCCCATTGGATGGGTACCTTGAAGGCACATTAGTATACCTTCAACATGCTCATACTCATCATCTATGTGGTCTTCATTTGCACCTTGGGAGATGCCTTGCAACTTTCCCCAGGCACTGTAACTGTGGTTACTGCTGAGCTGAAACATAGGCCTGTCAGCTTGCAAAGCCCTCATCCCTCAGAACTGTCCCTGAGGAAGTATCCTACTCTATGGTTAGCCACTCTTGGCAAAGCAGATATGACCCATTGCAAAGAGGCTTGAAAGTTACCATCCTGACTCTCACCCCACTGGAAACTACTCCCACCACATTGTGGATATAAATGACAACTTGAAGGACATAACTCAAATACTCTACATGAGTAGAGATTTAACACATTACACTGTTTACCTTTCATCTGCCTTTTGTTTATTTTTGTCAGTTCATGTGTGTGGGATGCATGTGCACATATGTGTGCAGATGTACATGCACATTTGTGTGGAGGCCAGAGCAAAACCTTGGTGACATCCTTCAGACGCCATACACTCATTTTAAATAGGGTATTCTCCTGGCCTGGAGCTTGCCAAGGCCAAGTCACCTAGTCTCCTTACCCATCTAGCTACAGTGATCTATCTGTCTCTTCCTCCACAGTGTTGAGATTACAAGTATGTGCCATCACTTCTGGCATTTTTATTATGTAGGTTCCGGTGAATTAATTCAGGTCCTCATGCTTACAAGGCAAGAAATTTACCAACTGAACCATCTCCTCAGCCCTCCATTTGCCTTTTCTCCCAAGAAACCAGATCTCTCTCAGTCCCCTCAATAACTAATGAGACACAGTATAGGATTTCAGACTCATTGCCTCCAGAGAGAGGAAGTTCCAGGAGAAGTAAAGTCTGGAATATGGCAGTTCATGACCACCTGTCATCCCCAAGAGCCACACTTCTTGGGCTTGGTGATAGTGTGACATTCTCTTGTGCAATGAATCTGGGTTGGGCTGGGCCTCAGAAGGCTTAGACTGAATGTTTTGATGAGCTTTAGCGAACGGAATGTATTTCCCAAAGAGATATGTGTATGTCCTAAGCTCTGTGAATGTGATTGTAAAGCTGTTTAGGAAAAAAAGCCAAGAGATGATTTGGTTAAGGATCTTAAGATGAGGACATCTGGGATTATGTGGGGAGACCTTTAACTTGATAGCTATCTTTCTAAGAAAGAGGAAGAAGATTTGAGGTACCTGTAGGATTACAGACCACATGGTGACAGAGACAGTGTTGGAGTGATGTAACCACAAGACAAGGAACAACTGATGTCACCAGGCTGAAAGAAGCTTCTTTGGATTCCTCATAGAGTTTGCGGGGAAAGCATAACCCTGCCAATGTCTCAGTTCTGACTTCAGGTCTCCACAAGGGTGAGAATGCATTTCTGTTAGTGAAGTCCCCTACTTTGTAGTCATTTGTTGTTGCCATGCCAGGAAACTAATCTTGGAGTCATGATATTGGATATAAAAGCTGTGATTGTCCATCTGGAAGGAAAGAATCCTGAGTCAGTAGAGTGAGCAAGGCCCAAGGCATTTTTCTCTAAAAACATGAAACGGGGAGAAAAGCAGAGTTTCTCCAAATGAATGTTAATACTGAAGTCTCTGTACTTTGATTAAATGAATAGGAAATGTAGACTACTTATGATTCAATGCCAGGTGTGAGTGCTTGGGTGAACCCTGTTGTGACAGCCAGAGAGTAGATGCTGGACAACAGTTCCACATAGTAAAACATCCTTTTTCTTTAACTACTTGTATATAAAATAATAATACATAACCAGAGTTTCTTCATTATTAAGCATTTAATTAGTTCCCATCAGTTCCTCCCAGCTGTAGAAGAGATATCAAATGGGATTAAAATATTTTATTAGACCCAGCCCTTGTCTTAAGGAAAATGCACATAACTGCTTGGACCAAAGAAGATACTATAGGGTCTCAGCTGCCTTGCGTTGAATCTTAAGGACAAAAAGTGGCTGGCATTGCGTGCAAGTGGTTAAATTAAGGAAATCCATAGACAAAGGGGAGTGGTTTTTAAGTGTCAGTCTTCAGAGTCCAAATGGTCCAATGTGTTATGGGAAGAAGAAGATGAACTTGCTGCCTTGTGGAATGAATGGCATCACTGAGAAAAAGTGTTGCCTCCCTAGATGGCCATCTCCTGACATCAGAAGGGATATAGTGATAGGGTGAAGGCAGAGGTCTGTGGAGAGCAACCTAGGAGCTCAACTGATAAGAAAGGAGTGTGGTTACGTGTCAGTGCTCTGAAGGCAAGTGGGAAAGGAGCTATGGGAATGGAAAGCTTTGAAGGAACGGTTCAGGGCATTGTCCTGGATTGATTAAGCTACTCAGATCTGTGCCTCTCAAAATTCCCTCTCTTGCATTTCTAATTTGGAGGAATTAGAAGGAGAATTCAGATGAGCGTGAAGGCCACATGAAAACAGAAGACACCTTGCTTTCGTAGCTTATGCATTGTTGTGACCTGCTGATGGGAAGCTGTGCCTGAAATCCCTCCACCTTCGCCTAGATCAGCCTTCAGCTCCTCAGCTTCTCCAGCTCCCCGGCCAGGGCTGTGTATTTCACCCCATGATGAGGTGATTCAGTTTCCTCAAGATACCCATACTGGGGCTGGAGAGATGGCTCAGCAGTTAAGCACACTGACCGCTCTTACGGAGGACCCCGGTTCGATTCCCAGCACCCACATGGAGGCTATTAACTGTCCTTAACTCCAGTTCGAGGGAAATCCAAAACCCTCTTCTGACCTCCAGGGCACTGCATGACATGGGTGCACTCACATACATGCAGGCAATACACTCATACACATAAAATTTAAAAAATAAAAAAAATAAATAAATCAAAATAAAAAGACACCCATAGCATCACACTCACAGGTAACCTGAGCTGATATGAATATTTTGTCATCCAGGGTCCTAGTCTTTGGCTCCTGACACCTGTCGCCCCTTCCTCAATGCCTGCCTTGTGAGAAGAAAGGGAAGCATCCTGACAGAAACGCTTTTGCAGCTCACAGTTGTGTAGCACTCGACCCCTGTAAGTTTTATGACGCATGCATGATCCCCAACTGAAAATGCTTTACTCAATTCTTGATTTTATCATGATGTGAAAGCATATCCACACAACCATTCAGTTCAGTAGCCAATATACCAAACGATCTAATCAACAGTTTGTCAGAAAATGGGTTTTGCCTTAGGCAGTTTTACCCAACTGCCAGCTAATGCAAATATTTTGAATATACTCAAAGTAGGCTAGGTGAGATATGATGCTCTGTGCACCCAACAGACTTTCCTTTCAGATAGTTTCAATTATGAAAGGTTTAATGGGACATAATCCTAATATAAGTCAATGAGGTACAGGTATGTAAATGCATATGTGTGTATGTGTATACATAGTTGTATACATTTCATATACACACATCCTACTTTCTAGCTTAGCTCTGACTCACACAGTAGAGCAACATAATAGCACAGTAAATGTTTTTAAACATAAAAATTATTAAACAGTGAAAATAATAGCTGGCATTTCTTGAACAAGTTCTTATTTTGTAGTGATATGCAGAGCATTTCATACAATCTCACCAATCCTAGCCATAGTCCTAGAAATGGCTACAGGTACCTCTGGTTTTCAGCAGATCATCTTAGTTCCTCACAGTCCAGAAAATTGTGACACTTGATTCAAGCTGTGTCAAGGTAACTCCGGGTGATTGGCCACTAACACTTGGAGGAAGGGAGGGAGGGAAA
>NW_008355272.1:9681803-9703198 GCF_000622305.1 Nannospalax galili
GAGGGAGGGAAGGAGGGAAGGTCTCACCCAGTTTAGCAATTGGTGATAGAAGAATCTTGGTGTCATAAGCAGAGCTAGGACATATCAAGAAGGGGACAGATTGGTATACGATAGAGGACAGGGAAAGGGAGCTGAGGGGCAAGGCATGATTTGAGACATGATGAAGACAGAAGGAAATAAATTTGAACAGTTGGAAGATGATGTTCAGTTAAGAAATTGCATATTTAATTCACCTCATAGTTAGTGTTTGACTGGTTTTAGACTTGTATGTAGGTGCTCTTACCTTGTGAACAATCTGACTGTGGATGGGAAATCACAAAGAAAATTATCAAGTGAGGCATTTTTTAACTCCATTAATTTAGGAGAGGAAAAATGTTTCACTTTCCTGATAGGATGGAAAAAAATGTCTTACCAAATCAACGAAGGCCTCTAGGCCCAGCACCAGATGAAGACTTTCATGTTTGCTGGAGAAGCATTTGGAGGACCAGAGGCAGCACATCCACTCTGTAAACTCTGGGTAACCTGGAAGAAACCAGACACCAGACAGGATGCAGGAGCTGGGAGTTGCCTGATGGCCAGGTGATATGGCTTATAAAGACAGAGGCCAAGAGGCCAGAGCATGGGAAATGAAATGGGCTAGTTTCGGGTCAGGGAGCAGGAGGGATAGTAAAAGTTGAGTGATTGCTGGTGTGATTAAGGGTTTATTTGGTGTTATCTGGAGTTAGAGGGAAATATAATAGGGGAGCCCAATGTCTAGGTCTTCTTGCAAGCCTACTCCAGTTTTATGGACCAAAGCTGCTCAGAACAGGTTGCATGGAGAGATTATTATTTTAACCTGTTGACCCTACTCCCCTAAAAAAATAAATGACCCCCATTTGTGATTGCTATCTGAAACATGGCAATTTGAAGAACAGTGTTTCCTAAATCGTCTCACAGATGGGTATCAATAACGGATAGATGTCACCGCCTAGCCAGTAAAATGCCCATTTCCCGCCAAAATTCTCCCACTTAAGATTATGTATTTTCACAAAGTTATCTAACATTAATTTGTTTCCAATAATCACACACACACACACACACACAGAGACACACACAAAGTACAACAAAGCATTTGCTCCCTGCAGATTATGTTTTGATTAGTAAATTCATTAATGTGAGAAAGGTACTCGATTTAAAAATGGATGAATGTGAAAATGTGATTTCATACAGAAAGCAGATTAATGTTTGCCACTTACTCAAGCTGTATTGTTTGCCAACAATTCTCTCTGTCCTCCTGCAGAAAGGGTACAGTTTTAATTTTTCAATAGACTAAATTTTAAACAAACAATAAGAACCAAAAGCCTCAACTATGGACACTTAAAATGTCACACATCTTTTAAAGTCAATAAGCAAATTTTTAAGTAGCTTATGCTAAGGTTTAATCAATATTCTTGCCAGTACCACTAAATAGTAATATTCGTTGGTTTTCTAACACCACAGAAAATACAAATTTTACATTTATTTTTATAGTCATTTATGCAGATAGATAATTTTAAAGGATTCTGAAAATATTTCACACATCATCTTTTAAAAATCAACATTTGAAATTATGAGTTTCAAACTTTTTTTTAAAAATCTAGAAAGTAATATGTTTTTGTGGCCAAAACAACGTGGAAAAAAACTTGAGTCAAGAAAACCTCTCATAAATTCACAGCAGAACAGAAACAAGCATCCTCCCTTCCTTGCATTCAAAGGATGGCCTCAAGGCTGAGCAAAGAAAACAAAACTGATACTTAGAGGAAAAAAAACTGAGTGGTTCTAATGCATTTGGGAGCAGGTGTAGGGCAGCCAAATGGAACTTTAAGGTCACTGGGAAGGAATGTCAGAGCTGACTTATTAAGTTTAAGCAGAAATTATGGCCTGAAAGTTTAGCTTCGAAAGAATTAAGGATGTACCAAGGAGTGAGTGAAATATTTTCTCTCCAAGTCACGGGGTTAGCAGGTTGGGATCCTGCATCTGGGGCTGATTACGGGTACTTTAGGTGGCAGGTGGCTTTAGGAAATGGAGCCTTCACAGAGCTTTTAAAATATTTTCCTGGGAAGAGTAAATAATTCGATGCCTTGCTGGTTTCCCTTCTGCAGGCTGTTTGAAATAGGAAAACACATCCTAAGCCACATCAAAGCGGTTTCATGTGCAGGCGAAAGCAAACATCCTCTGCTCTGACACTTGGCCACAGCGATTTCACTTCCGGCATTTTGAAATCTGTTCTGTGCACAACCGCCAGAGATCAGTTACCAGACCCCGTTGTTATATTTGTGCAACTAATATTTATCAGTTGTCTTTTAAATGCCTGCTTTCCCTAAGCCTGAAAATGTTTATTGCCCAATTAGTTCCTTGGAGTAGCCACAGATGTTGAGCCAGACAAAATAACCTTAGCTCTTGCACCAGAAGTGACACCAGGATGAGTCATTTCAAGTTTTGCAAATAAAAGACATGCTCTGTTGACTGCTTGCATAATCAGTGATCACTGCACAGAGATCAAAGATGATGGGTAATTGACTTATTCATAAGTATCTTCCCTCATCTCTATCTTTATTGTTTGTCTATTTTTATTGCTGTTGTTTTGGGATTTGTTGTTTTTGTTTTTGTTTTTGTTTGCTTTTGCTTTTGCTTTTCTTTGCATTTTGCTAAAAGTCTGATGCACCAAAGCAGCCAGAAGTCACGGTTAGCCTTTTGGATGGATCTCAGTCAGAAAATGCTGCACAGAGTAATTTTCCTAATGATCAACCACCTCAAGTTAATGTGTAAGAACCTAAAGTAAATCATTTTCTTCCTTCAGTTTTGAGCTGTCTTTATTCAGTGTTCCAGATTTGTTCCAGGTGAGCTGCTGCCCTTAACACTTCTCTGTGTCTTTTTGTGACCTCTCCAAGGCATTGTAAATATATAAAGGTTTCTTGGTATTTCTTATTTTACTGGTAATTTTACTCTTCTGTGATAAATGCCTGGTTTTCAATCGTGTCTATAAGGTGCTTCCTGACTGAGTGGCTTCTTTGTAGATTTTGTGTAGCAGAAGCCTACAGCTTTTTGTCTTTACTTGTGATTCTTCATTTTTGCACACTGACATTTGCACACCGTTTCTGAACACAAACTGGCTACGTTATTGAATACTGCTGCGAGTCTGAGATGATGAAACATCTTAGGGGCTTTGGGGGTCAACAAAAACAGAAAATTTCAAATTCAGGGCATGTCACATCAGAATCACCTGGGACCATTTTAAAATAGAGATTCCTGGGTCTTTCCAACACAGTAATTTAGCAGGTGTGGCAGTCAGTTTGATGTCACTATGACAAATATCTGAGATAATTAACTCACAAAAAGGAAAGATGGTCTTAACATTTTCAGTGGTTTCAGTCTGTGACTGGTTGGCATGTTGTTTTGGATCCTGTGGTAAGGTTACACATGGATGATCAGAGTGGAGCAAAGCAAACCTGTTCACCACACAGTCATGGAGCAGAAGAAGGGCACAAGAAAGAACCAGGAGCCCACAGTCCTTTTTGAGGTCCCACACTAATGCCTCTCAGTAGGTTCTATATTAAAGATTACACTGTGACTCAGCAGCACTGAGTGGGGAATAAATCCCTAACAGTAGGACCCGTGGAGGACACTTACATCTAACCTAACACAACCTAACACAAACCATGGCAGTAGGTCTTGCTCAGGGGATCAGGGGTCTTTTATTAACTCTTCAGATGAGGTTTATTTGCAGTTTTACTTACAGATCATTGACTTAGACTCAGCTCTCATGGATGTAGGAAGTGATCTGATCTACAAGTAGATACTTTAAATCTAATGGTGTGTGAGATCACAAACTGTGGCATTAGTTACTCTTATTTTATATCCAGAAGGAAATATTTATCAAAGTTATGGAACTCATTCAAAGGAAAGTCAAGAACACCCAGAATTCCTGCAACTCTCAGCATCTACTCAGGACTTGTAGACAATATCTGTGGCTTTTCCCAAATAACATACATGGTTTCCAATTTTTTTTGCACTATAAGTAATATCTACTGTCCTTTCCCCAAGAACATGTCACAACTGCAACTACATAAATATAAAACATCAAATGAGTGATGTTGTCATGGACGTTTCCCAAACTCAAAACACCAAGTAAAAAAATATGTCACAACCTAATACAAATTTAAATAACTGTCACGTGATGGTCTTTCCAACTTCTTGATCACCAGAGGAAATTTGTGTACTCATAAAATTAATAAATAAGGAAGAATACAGAGGAAGGAATGCTTATCAAATTAAAAAGTTCAGAGAATTCCATAGCACTGTAAAAGAACCTCAGGGAAAGACTTACCTTTTGTGAAAACTTGCATTGTTTCTAATTTATGTGTTTCCCACCTGTGTCTTTTTCATTCTTTACTCGTGCCCCAGTTTCTTGTGGCATTCACTAAGAAAAACGCATCTGTATTGAGGTTACTTGCATGTTTCTCCTCTACATTAACAAGCCACACTTCTCGTGGAAATTGAGGTGGACAACAGCATAAATTTTCAATACTTTTTTTTTCAAAAAGTACAATTTAACTTTAGAGAAGCTTTAGATTCACAAAAAAACTGTGAGAAAGATACGGTTCTTTCCTTAGAACCCCATCCCAGTCTGCACATCACCTCAGCTGCTATCAGCTCTGCAACACAGTGATACATCAGCTACAATTGATGGTTCTACATGGATACATAATTATCACCCCCAAAAGTTTACATCAAAGTTTTTTATTGGTCTTGAAATTCTATGGTTTTAACAAATATATATATATATATATATATTGGCATATAACTACCAATATAGCTGCTGTAAAAATCCCTTGTGCTCTGTCTGGACATGACTCTCTCTCATCCTTAAACCCCACCAACCACTGACTTTTATTATCTCCACAGTTTTGTCTTTCCAAGATGCTCGATAGCTAGCTGCATCATACTGTATGTAGCCTTTGCAGATTGGCATTTGGGTTTCTTCCATAGCTTGCCCTTGCTTGATAGGTCATTTCTTCTTAGCACTAAATATTATTACATGTCTGGATGCTCTACTGTATTAATCCATTCATCTACTAAAGGACATCTGAATTGCTTCCAAGATGTTGGATTTTTCTGCCAATAATGAATGAAGCTACTGTAAACACCCACATGCACACTTTTGATGAACATAGCTTACAAGTCCTTTGGGTAAGCACCAAGAACTGTCATTGCTGAATCATAGGGTAAGACTACATTTAGTTTTGTCAGATATTTGCTTTCCAAAGTAGCTGTACCATTCTGTACTCCCACCAGCAGCAAATCAGAGTTACTGTTGCTCCATATCCACTCCAGCATTTGATGCTATCAGTGTTCTACACTTTAATTCATGTTTTAATTAGCATTTTCTTAAAAGTATGTGAGGTGGAGCATCTTTTCTTATGCTTATTTGCTTTCTGCCCACATTCTTAATGAGGAATAGATTTAGGTCCTGGATGTATTTTTTAAAATTGAATTGCTTACTTTTTATTGTTGAATGTTGAGATCTTTATGTATTTTGGATAACAATCTGATATTAGATATTTTCTAAGGCTAGTCTTTCTATTCTTTAGCTATATCTTTTACAGAGGAAAAAAAATTAATTTCCCTGAAGTCCAGTGTATCAAAGAAGTTCCGCTTTTAGTGGCATACCTAAAGTCATTGCCGAACACAAGGCTATCTAAATGTTTTCTTAATTATACTTTTTACTAGGAATTTAATTTGCATTTCTCTTTTAGTGTTCTAAATTAGTAGCTTAAATCATTAATTTTAGGTTTTCATTCTTTTCAAAAATGTACATGCCCTGAATGCCAGACATGGAGCTATAGAGGTTAGTGTTCCTTGCTATTTTCCGTTGGAATATGAGTATATCTTGGACATAGGTGATTTTTTTTGTTGTCCTTTAGGAGCTCAAAACTAAGAGTTGGCCTTGAGCCTCCAGAGGAACTTTGGACTTGGACTTTTGAAAAATAATGAGACTGTTAAGATTTTCAGTACTCTTCCATTTTGCATTTTGAGATGGTCAGGAGTCTTTGGGGGCCAAGAGCAGAAGGTTAACATTTGAGAATGAATTATTTCCCACAGGCTAATGTGTTCAATGCTTGTCCCCCACCAGGTGGCACTATTTTGGGAAACTTGAGGAAGCTAGGCCTAATGAAGTACGTCACTGGGGCACGTACTTTCAGGGGTATGCTTTGTCTTCAGTCCCTTTTTCTGTTTCCTGTCTACTGTGAGGTGACTAGCCTCTACCACATGCTCCCACTGCAAAGATGTTCTGCCTCACTATGGGCACAGAACCATGGAGCCAGGCACTAAGGACTGAGATCTCTGGAACTACGAACCTAAATAAGTGCTTTTTCCATTTTATTGTTTCTGTCAGGTTACAGTGATAAAAGTCTAACACAACCTTTCTGGCCAACAGTGGACGATTAGGTAATTTTGCTTCAATTATTTTGATTCTTAGTTGTTAGGTACACATATGTACCTAAGATTGCTCTGGCTTCTAGGAAAAAAGACCCTTTATCACTATTGATGACCAATTTTATCCCCTACCATTTATTTTCTTTTGATCCTCTCTAATTAATCAAGCCACTCCTGCTTTCTTTTGATTGGTTAGTATGGTATGTATCCTCCATCCATTAGCCTTTAATCTATGTGTCTTCGTAGTATTTTTCTACAGAAAATATATTGCAAGATTTATGTTTTATCCAGTGCAACAAGCTCCAAGTTTGAACTGATATATTTAGATTAATATGATTTATTTTGAGCACTAATAATATAATTGGGTTCTTACTGTTTTCTTTTTGTTGCATTTCTGATTTTGTCTTTAATTGTGTTTTAGTTTCTGTTTATTTAAAGTGAGTAAGTAATATGATTCTGATTTTTTCTGCATTTTCAGCTGTCAGTTATACCAACTCCTTTATACATGTTCTCTTTTGGTTTTATTTTTTGCTCCCTAGTCATCCTAGTTTTTGCCATATACATTTGCAACTAATCAAAGCCCACTTCAAATAATGCTATACTGTTTCACAGGGAGACAGAGTAACTTGTAACAACAAAATAATCCTAATTCCTCCCCCACATCCACTGCATTATTATTGTAATATATTTATTGATATATAAGCATGTATAAACTTGTATATATATAATTGAATACTTGTTACTATCATTTTGAACAAAATGTTATGTTACCTCAATTAAGAAGAAAAGTTAAGTTTTTGTTTTGTCTTGTCTATATAGTTTCTGATCTGACCTATACATTTTTCTCTGTCTCTAAAAAACTTCTTTTAGGGGATGGAGAGATGTCTCAGTGGTTCACAGCACTGGCTGTTCTTGCAGAGGACCTGGGTTCAATTCCCAGTACCCACATTGTGTGCAACAACATCCATAAATCCAGTTCCAGGAGGATCCCACGCCCCCTTTTGACCTCCACAGGCTTGTACAATCTGGGTGCACTTACACACATGCAAGCAATAACTCATACGCATAAAATAAAAATAATAAATAAAATAATTTTAAAAAGCAAACTTATTTTAACATTTCATAGAAAGTGCACTTGGATGAAATTCTTGCAATTTATATCTAAGAGATACTTCTTTCATTTTTGAAGGATAATTCTTCCAAGTACAAATCAGTGGGGGGTTTTCTCCTAACACTTTATTTCACGTAGCTCTCTTCTTTCTTGCACAGTCTCTCAGAAGTCAGAGCTCTTTCCCCTCTTCAGGTAAGTCAACTAGAGTTATGTCATCTCATGCCCCACTCCAGCCAGCTTCTTTAATGACTCATTTAATTATCACTTATTTTCTATAAAAGGATTAGTTTAGTAACAGGGTATTGATCCTGCTTAGTGTTTTCTGATACTTCTTGATTTGTAGACTAATATCTAAGATTGATTTAAGTATTTTGAGTCCTTATTGTTTCAAGCATTTTTCTATTCTTTTGTTTTTTACCTTTGTGGTGCTGTGCACTAAATGTGAAGCCTCAGATATGCTGGATAGTACCCCACCAGAGAACTACTGTGCTGCACCCCAACTTCTCATTTCTTCTTCTTCTCCCTCTTCTTCCTAGTCCTCCTATTCTTCCTCTTCCTCATTCTCCTCCTCTTCCTTCTTTTCCTCTCCTCTCCCTCCGTGTGTGTGTGTGTGTGTGTGTGTGTGTGTGTATGTGTGTGTGTGTGTGTGTTGGACCCTATGTAGTCCTATAATTTTTGGATATTTTACACTATTTGACTAAAGGTTTGTGCCACAAAGCCCTGCTGTTTCAATTTTTTGTCTTTTTCAGTTTGCTTTTCAATGTACAAGATTCTACTGAGGTGTTTTCAAGCACAAACATTTTCTCCTCAGGTATCCCTAATACTAAACTCATAAGCCTGTCAAAGGCTTTCTTCATTTCTGTTATGGTATTTTTTATCCTAGCATTTCTTTGTGCCCCTTTCATAGGATTTCCATCTCTCTCCTTACGTTTCCTACCTGTTGTTGCACGTTGTCTACAATATCTGCGAGAGCCCCTAACATATTCAAAATTGTTTTAAACTCTAGAATTAAAATAGTTTAAACTCCCAGAACCAAAATTGTTTTAAACTCCGAGTCAGAATTCCAAAATCTTGGGCACATCTGAGTCTTGTTCTCGTGCTTGCTTTGTCTCTACATACTTTTGTAAGGGGATGAAGTTATTTTTTTTTTTGTATGCATCATTTTTTCTTGATCACTCAAATGTTGGACTAGGTAAAAGGAATAGGCCCTCAGAAATATGGTGGTAAACCAAGGCAGGGGGAAGTATTCTACACTACAGACCTATGGTTAGTGAACCTGTGCCTCCGGCCTGTGAAAAGATATCTCACTCCGCTGACCCCAAGTTAGGCAGAACAAAATGACTAGAGGTGATCAGAGTTGCAGACTCTCCTCCAGGAGGCTAATGACAGCTAGAACTGGATATTTGCCTTTCTCAGAATGACCACGATTCCAATAAACCCCAAGAGGATAGGACCTAGTTAAATAATTTCTGCTGACAGCAGAACATGGCACTCTGGCACATGTCAAAAGGACTATGTGCTTCTTTCTTATTACTCTAATTGAAACTTGAAAGGATTCTTCTTCCTTTAGAACAAGGTTAAACTCCTAGAGATAAGACACAAAAATATAGACAACTCCCCCCCCAACTAGGCCTTCTGGGGGTGTGGGGTTGATTTTCATACTTTTTCCACACTTGTCCTTCTGCAATCTGTCCATATACTTCAAGTCTGTCTATCCCAGCACTGTTTCCCTTAGAAGCCTTGCTCATGGGTTTCTGTTCCAGTTCATTGTGATAGTCTCTGTATTCACCTGTCTCTCTTCAATTTGGAGGTCATGTTTTCTCCCAATTCTCATACAAACCTAGGAAAAGATGTTGATATCTAGCTTTTTTCAGGTTCTGACTTGTGATTAGGTGGAAACGATGTCCAAGCTCCTTGTATGCCATATTCGAAATTGGAAAACAGCTTCCAAGTGATTATAAGAAGACCCAGTCTTCTTTTTGCAGTGGGCAGAGATTAACACAGAGACTCATGGCTGGTTATAGTACAGAGAATGAATAACTATAGAATGCTCAGCCCTAAATGGATATCTATATCATACCACCTCCCCACAGTGCTTAGGAAACACTGCAGAAGAGGAGATGGAAAGACTGAAAGGAACAGAGGTTGTGAAGGACTGCTTCACAGTATCTTCTGGGCATGACCAGGCTATTCCACTTATAAACTCACAGAGGCTGTGATTGTCTGCACAAGACCTGCAGAAAATAAAGCCTGTCAAATTTCCATCATATATAGGGAAGAGAACTACAAAGCCCCATAATCAGCTGAGAAGCTTTGGCAGTTGAAGGCTTCCAGGGTAGGGAGAGTCAATTTTTGTCAGGGAGGTAGCCTCTGGTAGGTTGCCCATGCTCCAGTGAATTGCCATTCACTCACGCACCTATGGACAACACTTACCGTACTGAGTAATTATGAAAAGAGGACATGAAGATGGAGGAGGGAAATAGGGTATTTGAGAGGAGTTAGGGAGGAATATGGTGATGATATGATCGAAATACATTGTATACAGATATGAACTTCTCAAAAGAGAAATAAAAAATGTAGGTGATAAAAAGAAGTGCCAGTCTTGAGCTAGGGTAATGGTTCAGTGAGTAAGGTGCTTACTGCATAAATGTGAAGACCTGAGATCAGATCCCCAGAACACATGTAAAGCCAGACTCCATCCACAGCAGTTGTCTGTACTCCCAAGTGCTCCTACAGTAAGATGGTGGGGAGGAAAGGGCAGAGGCAGAAGTGAATAAGAGACCTTGTCTAAAACAAAGTGAGGCTGTCCTCACTCTGCTACATGTTTGTCATGACACCTGCACACCTGCAGCCACACACACACACACAGAAACACACACACCCCAGATATGTATATACACATAAATATGCACACAAACACACCAGTTTTTTAAAGAAAGAAGTGGCGATCTTCTTCCTGGCCTACTTGAAAGTAAATGAGTCCAAAACCTTGTCTTTGTCCTCCATTAAGTCAGGTCTCTGAATGAGCCCTTGTTGATCACAGTTCTGCTGTCTTTTCTAGGATGAACTAAGCCTAAATTTTCAAGTGCATTCTGAGTTTAATGAACAGTTTAGCATGCACCCCCTCTCCCTTAGGGAAATTATTATTCTGGATACACAACAATACTATTTCTAGATGTGTGTGTGTGTGTGTGTGTGTGTGTGTGTGTTAAAAACACTTCAGGGATGTAACTCAGTGGTAGAGTACATGTCTAGTTAGCATGCTTGAGGCCCTGGGTTCAACCCCTACTACCACAAAATATTCAGGAAAATGAAAACACATTCTAATTAAAATAAGAAAATGAATATTTAAAAGGATAAGCATCAATATTTACGTGAAATAATAGCACTGAGTTGCAATTATGGTTCCTGGTAAGAGTGAGTTAGTGCATCACAATTGTCTCTTCAGCTAAACAGAGTTCCTGGAAGCACAGGTCCAATGAGGACTGGGGACAGGCTGAGGTCCAAGGAGATGGCCTCTGGCCCCATGGTGGTTTCTCTTCTGCAGGGACTTCTCAGGTGGTCTTCCACCTACCTCCCACTACGCCCCAGTTCTGATGGGGCACTGTTGGCAGTTAGATGCCATGTGAGTTTCTTTTTCTGTTGCTATGATAAAATACTCAGAAAAAGTAACTTGAGAGAGAAAAGTTTATTATAGCTTGCAGTTCAAGTTTTAGTCCATCATGTGGAGGAAGTCACTGTGGTAGGGCCTCGAAAGAGCTGGTCACATCATATCGACAGTCAAAAAGCAGAGAGTGTGGCTGGAGAGATGACACAGGAGTTGAGAGCTCCTGCAGCTCTTGCTGAGGACCAGGATTTGGTTCCCAGTATCCACATGGCAGTTTACAACTGCCCGTAACTTCAGTTCTAGGAGAGCTGACATCTTCTTCTGTCCTCTGTGGGCAATAGGCACACATGTGGTATACTTACATACCTTCAGGAAAAATACTCATACATAAAATAAAATAAATAAATCTCTACAAAAGAAGCACAGAGAAAGGAGTGCATGCATACTGATGTTCACCTCGCTTTCTACATTTTATAGTCTAGGTCCCACCCTACAATTGAGATGGATCTTCCCACATCACTTAATGTAATCAAGATAATCTCCACAGGCACATACAGAGACCCTTTACCCAGGGGATTCTAGACTCTGTAAAGTTGACAATTAACACTAATCATCATAGGCTCTATCCCACCTAACAGCTTAGTACTTGATCAAGCATTGTTCATGAATCTTCAGAGACAAAATCAATCAGGTTATGGAAGGAGTTGATTCACTCTCTAGTATCAGTTTTCATCTTTATTTTTATTAGATAGAAGTAAAAGCTAAATGAAACACATAGTGAATCCAATAAAAAACATTTTCCAGGTAACCCTAAACATCACCATTGTTCAGAAGTACAAAGAGAGACAGGGCTTTAGACCCAGGATTAGAAATGATAGGGTTTCTTGAGAAAGTCTCTTTGGGCCACTTACTGGGGCCTCGCTGTCTTCCTGAGCCCACAGCTTAGGACATGAGTGTCCCTGCAGGAAGGACATGGCCTTTTGTGGCATGCCCTCTCACATCATGTTGAGTCATTTTTAACATGCTGTAAAGATTGAAGTGGCCACAACTTCTCCCAGATCCAAGGACAAAGGGAAGAGACCCGGCTTCTCAATGAGAAGAGAGCCTTGAGAACTGCCGAGGACATTTTGAAAATGCTACCACATTATTGCTTTCTAGTTTCTGGAAGAGAAAGCTGCAGCACAGAGGTGTTCTTCAACCAGGATCAAATCATCTAAACACAGAGCTAATATTTGCAACTTCAGAACAACTCTGCCTCTGTTATACCTAAATCTGCTAAGCTCATTGCTCTCAAACTGATTTTTTTCCTCTACACTTTCTCCTACAGTATATTCTCACAGCATATGATTCCACTTAACTGTTGGCTCAAACGGAAAACCTGGAATGAATCTTCAAGCCGCCCTCTCATCTTCACACATGAATCTGATTGATCTCATTCTCACAGGCGTGAACTGCTCACATTTGACATGCTTCCAATATTACAGCTCTCCTGATTCCATGGATGATATTCGAATCACCTCAAAATTTCATTTACCCTATGGATACCTAATTCATTACCACCACTTCCAAAGCAAAGTGGCTCCAGTGGTGGCCATCTACTGATTCGGTCATTATGTTTACTCCTCTCTGGCACATAACAGAACTGTAAAGACCAGACCCCTCCATGGAAACAGCAATACGTTAGTAAGACGTCCTTTGCTGTTATCCTGTGATAAGCCATTATTGCTCTTGACCTTCAAGTTCTTCCAGATATTCACTAAAAGTTCCTCTTCACTCAAAGACCTCTCGCCGATGGGATCTCATTAATCACAGCCTATGGTCCTCAGCCATAACCCTTCTTCTGCATTTGTGAAGATCAAGATATTTCTGTTTCAGTCTCCTAACCACAAGGATTGTATTTCTCTCTCTTTCACCCACCTGAGGGCCTGGACTCCTCTGACAAGAAATCCAAACTTAGATGCATTTAAACGCCTTTCTTCATACAGAAGAGCATAGGATGAGTCTCCAAACCATGATCAGGTAGCAGGACTATGATCTCTAAAGTGATGAAACATCACTTGGATGTCGTCCCTGCTACATTCATTAGTTTTGTTTCTGAACACTTCCTAAATCTTGCCTTCTCCCCTTGCCCTACCCTCAGCAGCCCACTCTAGTTCTTTAGCACTTCTCTCCTGAACCTCCTCAAATAGCCATGTGCAGCAGATTCCAGATCGTCAGGCCCAGGAGCTTCAAATCCCAGGCACCCTGAGGAGGCAATGCAGGTAGTTCATATCGTAATGCCTCCGCAGGCTTTAGAAAAACTCCAGTAACCTCCATTTCGCTAGGAGACTCCTCCTAAGATTATTTGGCAAATTAGGAAGAAGAGAGGTTCTGTAGTCAAAAAGGAAAGTTATCAAAAACTCCACGTGAAACAAAAAGCTGGCATATAACAGGCCACTGCTTAAAACCCTATAGCAGTCTTCCATGGGCTTCAAATGAAGCCCCATGTCTTCAACTGCTCTAAGAAGGACCACAATGATGGACCACACACACAGCATTTCAGTGTCTTCCTGCATTGTTTTATGTCATATCACTAAGGCTTTTGCTCATCCTCTCTTATCTGACTATAATTCCCCATCTCCCTCAATGCCCACTGAACAGTTTGCAACAAATTTAAGTACTATCTGCATCAGAAAGCCCCAGGCCCTACCTTTCATAAGCCTTTGTCAGTTTAGATGCCCAATACCAAGCTGTGAATCACATTCACTGTTTCGTAACTCCATGAGTACTGCTCTGTGTAGAGGGCCTCTCCACTGACAGCTTGAGTTTAATCTATCTGTGTATCTGTGGTCCCTGGCAGATGTACACACTCAGAACATATGTGCTGAATGCAAGCATAAATGATGGGGAATACGAGTGAGAATGCATTCCTTGGCTGAACAAGGAAGACTTCTTTTTTTTTTCCTTAATCACACTGGAGCTTTTTCCTGGGCCAGACAATTCCATGACTCCCAAACCACTGCATTGTCTCAGGTCCCCAGAGACCACCTCGCCCCCAGCCCTACAAAATATCATGCAATTCTGCTTGATTCCAAAGTCCCCTGAATTGCTTCAGGGTCACCATGATGGGCTTCACTTATCCCAATAGGAGCAAAGAACAGATGCAGAAGTTAATAAAGTTTTCTGGATGACAGAATGCTAGAAAAATGAATCCATACTGCATTAATACCAAGAGATTCTAAAATCCGGAGACATGGAGAGGATTCTGTGCTAAGCTGCGATGGTCACCATCTGAGGAGCCGCACATCAGAGCCATCCTCTTCACTGATCACAAGAATCAGAATTCACCACTGATCTGCTGCAGGCAGTCCGAAGAGATCCCAGCAGATGGGCAGCCAAACACTCAATTAGCATTCCAGAACATACTCAGGGAGTTTCAAAGATCTCAGCACTGTCACGTCATTATGAGGAGAGAAATCTTGTCCCAGCCAGCCTTTCATTACTCAGTGCTGTGAAAAACTCTCCACAAGGTGGAAGAAAATCCTCGACCTCTTGCACTGGAGTTTATTTTCAGCCAAGAGACAGCAGTGCTTCTCTAGCTTCTGTTTAAAATCTTTCTAGAAACATTCTCTTTTATCTTCTGAGAATCTTCATTTCACCTTTAAGAGATAATTTTTCAATACATGATATGTTAATTTATACTTTTATGTAAAAATAAATTTGATAAGCCTTTACATCACTATACTGAGCTTAAGGTAAAGCTTCGGATGTATCTTTTATCTTCAGGTTCTATGCAAATCTGTGAGTTAAATATACAGCCCAGCAATGCAGCCCTACCATGGGCCCAGAAAACATCTGCCATAATAGACAAAGAGAGCCCACCTGCACATTTATCACTCATTATGGCTATTTGGATATGGATAATAGGCACTCAGGCATTGGATTTGAAAGCAAAGTTATATTGTAATGCTAGTGAAACAATACATCTATCTACTTTAAATAAATTGAGTCTTTCAGGGTTATTGAAATTAAATTTAAAATGGGAAAGAGCTCTCTCCTCTCTCGTGTGTGTGTATGTCTTCATAACTGCATAAGTTTTCAAACACCAATGAGGAGATACATTCACATGTTTACATTAGCCAGTATGAATAATGTCCTTCACATTGGTTTGATTTGTTTTGTAAATACAAATATAATTGGCATTTAAGGGACTCTTCTAAATAGCCATTGCCTCCCTCTGCTTAAGCATGAGTAATCTAATTTTTCTTCAGAGAACATTGGGTTTGATAGACAGGTCTCTGAGGACCATCTTGTGTGTCAGCATCAGTGAAAATGAGTTCTGAGGTAGAGTCACACTCTTACGCATGCATGGAATCCCAATCACCCAGGACTCAGACATCCGTTTGCCCCCATGTCTTACTGCTGATGGATAATATATTCTTTTGCTTCTGGCTAAAAAAATGGTGAGAAACCACTGGTGCATATTGATAGACTCCTCAAGGAGCTGTAATTGGGAGAAGAGATACACAGCTCTCAAACATACCAGGGGACCTCAAGCTGCTGTCATCCAGCCAACTGTAAACAATGGACCCCCAAACTGTTGGAGCATTGAAGTCTTCTCTCTTGTTAAGACTGGAAAATTAAAATTTATCTTCTGGGCCAAAAAGAAATGTGCCTTCCAGTGCCACTAAGCATTTAACTGAGCACTAAATATTATCTGATTAAAACTACTCCCTACGGGAAAGTATTAGTTAGCTTTCCTGTCTGTTTCTTTAGTGTTGTGGATATCATGTGATGCATGGATGTCCTTCTATATTTAAATATTTCACTAGGAGTGTGGAAAGCAAAGTCATATGGTGAGACTGTAATGTTTACAGAATGGGATGGACCTATGTGGGGAGAGGTGAGCTGCTGATAAGCCTAGGTCATAGCTCAGAGAAGGGCATAAGAAATGTACTCCTAGGTCCCTCTCGGTCCCTGATAGTGAGCTATGCAAAGGGAGGCAGATAATCCTCGGAACTACAGAAGCTGTTTTCATTCATAACTGATAAACTTTTTATTACTAACCCATAGGCATTTGCTAATATAATGTATATGCTATTAAAAAAACAAGTACTTTACTATACCAATATGAACTTTCATGACTAATATTTTCACTTGAGTTCATTGATTTGGTTTTCTGTCACTTGGAACAGTTCATGTTGGTGGCAGCTTTGTTACATGTTAAAAGGCCATTTTGTTGGGTGTTTTGAGCCTCTGGGAAATCTGGAAAATGAATGTTTCTTCTTGTAATATGAAACATTGTATCCATTTTCTCAGATTCCCCCATAACTTCCAGTATACAGACGTCCAACCAAAATGCTGAGTAAATCAAATTAGAACATGACCCAGTGCACAAACTACTTTAGAATAAGCCTGAAACCACATGATCACATTACAGTATGCTAGGCCTTGACATTAAATTCAGTGAAGAGATCTCCCACTGTGTTCTACACCCTGAAATGTCAAACAGTATGCCTGTAAACTGCAGGGCATTTTCCAAAAGAGAAGCAGTAAGTGTCTTTGTGGGTTTTTCTAGGGGTCAAATTTGCCTGTTAGTCACCACCCACCACAGTGCATGTCCGATTCTGAGGGACACACACCTCTTCAACACCTATGCATTTATTATTCATGTAATTATTCCTGGAAGTGTAGGCTGGGGGGGGTGACTGCATGCTAAAGAAGCAATGTGCATTTCAGAAAACAGCTCAGTAAGGAGAGTGTGTGCAAGGCTCATGCTGGACACAGAAGGACCAGGGGCTCAGCATTGGCTCTGCTGCCATCTGCTACACTAGGCCTACTTCAGTCAGTGCTTGCTGGCTCCCTCCCCTGTCCTCTCCTATCCACTACAAAATAAGCCCAACAGACCTAAGCCTGCTGAGGCTGTCAGAGACAACCTGAATAGCCTGGATGGCTTACCTAATCCCACTGCACCTATTCCCCTGTTTTGAAACAATCTCCAGTACCCCTCTTCCAGAGCTCAGATGCCCACCCCTCTTCTTTGGGACCATCTCTAGTCCTTCCCATACACCAGAGAGCAAGCCTTCTGTGATAGCTAGTAAGAACTAGACCAGCCTATGCTGTCCCCAAAGGCTATCCTCGGGTCTTGGCCCTATCCCAGAGAGGCTTCAAAGCGAGCCTGACTAGCTGAGAGAGAGCGCCAGATCCTGTTATGCAGGGTCACCATCCTCCTGCTTTGAGACCAACCCTAGTTTCTTGGCTCCAGGCCTCAAACCTTCTTTGCTTAGCAAGTTAGAACCAGACCAGCTGACATTGATCACATCAAATTATGCCTAGGCTCAACCCTCCTGGAGAGCTCCTAAATAGCCTGCCTGGATCTAATCAGTCATTCCAATAAAAACCCCAAAGAGAGAGTCTGAAGCCCAGACCAACTCATTACTCATACCTAATCTGAAAGCAACCAAGCTACATCAACAATATAAACAGAATCAAACTTCAACTCAAGAAAGACAGACATTGGCGGGGCAGTGAGGACAATAGAGGATCTGGGACTGGAAAGGAAGGAGGGAGACAGAATGGGAAGTAAAAGAGTAGACATGAATGAATCTTGGGTGGCTAGGAAACCCAGAAGGAAATGTGATGCCCTCCAAACCCCATGAGAAATGCACATTTAGTGTCTGAACATTAGCACATATATATACCTGGGAGCTGTTTGGCAAGGAACACAGTGTCAGACAGAAGAGACCTCCCTTTGAGTGGTTGGTAAGAGTGGTCAAAGAGACTCCCAAAATAAACAAGCTATTGCCCAACCTCTTTGTTATCTCCCAGGACTATTAGATAAGACCCTACTGCTGAAGATGGGACATACTTTGGATACAGGACTTGAAGCAATGGAGCAGGAATGGACCTGGAAGACTTCTAACCAAAGTTTAGCTATCATAGTGCTAGATGATAATATGCAAACTTCCAAGGGAGAAAAACAATCAATGGTCCAACCCAGCCCTAAAGCCTAATAACCATAAAGACTGGCATGACAAACTGCTTCTACTGGTGCAATACTGTCACTCTTATCTGGGAGGCAATAAACAGCTATCTAATTGGACTTAAAGACACTTAATGGGAGTGAACTCATGGGTGACAGTGTAAACTCAGTCAAATACACATTACAGGAGAGGACATACGTCCTGAAGAAAACCCTATCTCTTTCATATCTCTGGACAAATGAAATTTTTTACTATATACTAAATATCAATCCTTATATTTACAGACAAGCATACCCTATATCACTCATCAATGAAGCCTCTTTTTGAAACAGTGGAGGTTACTGCAGAATTGCACAACTGGTCAGACACAGAGAATATACAGCAGAGAGATGTCCAGTACTAGGTGACACATCTACAATTGAGCCTTGTGCTAGATAGCTTTAGTGTCAACTTGACACACCTGGGTTGACCGAGCCTGAATTGTAGAATTGGTTCCACTGAACTGGCCTGTGGCCATGTCTGTGGGGCATTTTCTTGATGGTTATGTGATATGGGAGGGACCAGCCCACTGTGAGTAGTGTCAATCCTGGGCAAGTGGGCCTGTGTTGCATAAGAAAGCAGGCTGAGAAGGAGCCAAGGGAGCAAGCCAGTAAGCAGTGTTCTTCCATGGCCTGTGCTCCAGCTCCTGCTTCCACGTTCCTGCCCTGAGTTCCTACCTTGGGCTTCTTGATGAACTGTGACCCAGGAGATGTAAGATAAAATAAACCCTTTCCTCCCCAAGTTGGTATTGGTCAGGGTATTTTGTCACAGCAATGGAGAAACAAGTTAGAACAAGCCTCTACATCAAAAGCTCATGGAACATAACAGAACAAGGGGTAGAGAGAAAATGAATGCATCCCTGAACTCTCACCAGTAAAGCTTCCTTATACAGCAGAGTGTAATGTACACAAAAGGCCACAACTGGCCAAGTTTTAAAGAATAAGAAACTGCAGAGTGTGTACCCCTGGATTGGACTCATATTGAACCTCACCCACCCATGGCTCAGGGACCATTATAGAAGAGGGGGGGAAAAGATTTTAAGAACCAGAGCTGGTTCATGATCAAAGGGAAGCAGAGGTTTTCAGGCTACTGGAAGCCTGCAGATGTGAACTTGTGGCAATAATGGCATTGAGCACAGGACCCATGCCAAATCAATTAAACAAGGGCCCAAAGGGGAAGAGAGAAATGGATACTGGGCCAGACTGAGAACTCTTGGAAAGTTATTGCTACTGGGTGAGGGAAGAGTTTGCCTTATACATGATCTCCAAAGAGATGGGCTAACTGGACTCCAGTGGACAAATTTACACTGAAGGACATCTGGGTACAAATGCTTGAATCCGGAAAGGGAAAAACAGACCAAACCCAAACCTATCACATGAGAAGAAAGAACAAAAACCAGAGGAGAAATTAATGAAATAGAAACAAAGAAAACAATACAAGAATCAATGAATCTAAGTGCTGGTTCTTTGTAAAGCTAAACAAGATAATGGGCTAACTGGACTCCAGTGGACAAATTTACACTGAAGGACATCTGGGTACAAATGCTTGACTGGATAGAACTTACAATGTATGGTGGAATACATGAGGTCTGCTGGGGGAATAGGAGAGGCATGGATTGGTGAGGGGTCTAAATTTGACTCAGAACTGCTGTATGAAAATACAACAGCTCAATAAAAAATTTAGAGAGAGAAAGGCAGGCTTGAGATTTATGCCAAAAATACAAGCAACAAAAGAAATCCACATGCCCAGTCACAATGAAAAAATAAAAATAATATGAAAAACCAAGATAATACGTCCCTGCCAAAACCCAGTCTTATAGAGGTTATCTACAATGGGACACCAGGACACAGAATTTCAAAAACAACCATAAACATGATCAAGGATTCACTACATATAAAGAACTCAAAGAGGATAGAGATAAACTGACTGAAGCCAATAAAATCCAAATACACGGATGAATGAAATGACAAAGACAGTTCAGGATGTGGAAAGTGAATTCATGAAAGAGATAGAAATATTGAAGAAAACTCAAGCTGAAATTAAAATGGAATTGAAAAACTCAATAAGCTAGCTTTAAAAGACAGGAAAAAGCCTCACCAACAGAATGAATGAAATCGAAAACTGAATATCAAGACTGGATGATAAAGTTGAAGAATTGTACTACTCAACCAAAGAATATGAAAAAATTTAAACACTAGACTATGCAGGAAATGTGAAACACCGTGAGAGGATCTAATTTATGCATCCTAGACATAAAGTAAGAAGAAGAATCCCAGATCAGTGGCATTGACCATATATATCTTCAACAGGATAATAGAAGAGAATCCCCCTAAACTAAGGAAAGCCATATCCATAGAGATACAAGAAGCAGACATAAATAGGCAGGGGCAGAACAAAAACTTTCCATGGCATAGCATAGTAAAAACACAAAATGTACAGAGCAGAGAAAGAATACTGAAAGCTAGAAGAGAAAAACTAGTCACATATAAAGGAAAACCCATCAGCACAGTTAACTTTTCAATACAAGCTATAAAAGCCAGAGGAGCCTGAAGCAAAGTTTTCCAAGTTCTATGTGCTCATAGACTCCAATCCAGAATACTTGACTCAGAAAAATTTATTATTATAATCCAAAGCAAAAGAAAAATCTTTCATGACATGAATAGGCTGAAAGAATTCATAGCCACCAAATTAGCCCTACAGAGAATACAAAGTTCTGAAGAAAGGAATGATCATACCCAAGAGGCTTCAGAGAGAAAACAAGTAAAAGTATAACTATGGAAAAACAATTTTGGGCCAAGAACACAAACAGAAGTTAAAATAAAAGTAACCAATACACATCTTACAATAATAAACTTAGATACCACTGGCCTTAACTCCCCCAGTCAAAAGACACAGACTAATTGAATGGATTAAGAAACACTCATTCGATTTTATGTCTTACAGGGCTTGTACTGAGTTCAATATTGTATAACTGTATTGAATCGACAGCGAACATAGAAATTTTATAGTCACTTTTGAAGAAGCTGTGTCTTTGCTCTGGAAACTGTTATTGAGCATGTTGAAGCTGTAATGATATGCTTCTTCTAAAAAAATTAAAAATAATATTTAAAAAAATGTAGGAAACAGCATATGTTGAAATGGAGATCTTCTTTAAAGGGTAAAAACTCACTCAATTTTATGTCTTATAGGGTTTATACTGAGTACAATATTGTATAACTGT
>NW_008355272.1:9703321-9705508 GCF_000622305.1 Nannospalax galili
TGGTGATTAATTTTTTTTAATTAAAAAAATAATTCTTCAAAGCATAAAAATTTGTTCCATGCCAGGCGTGGTGGTGCACGCCTTTAATCCTAGCACTTGGGAGGCAGAGGCAGGCAAATTTCTGTGAGATTGAGCCCAGCCTGATCTACATACCAAGTTCCAGGCCAGCTGGGACCACAGGGAGGCCCTGTCTCAAAAAAGGAATGGTAAGTAATCATTACACTGTATTCTGTGTGCCTTGTGCCTCATCTTGGGCCACAGGTGGTTAACATTTCTTAAAGGCGTTAGATTCTCTCTCAGAAGCTACACCAGCAGTTGGCATAGTACCCTGCTCATCGATACTCTTTAGGTCTAAATCCCCTCGAAGTGGATATCTTTTTTAAAGGTTAAAAAATCATTTGATTTTATGTCTTAAAGGGTTTATACTGAGTTACAATATTATATAACTGTATTAATTCAACTATAAACCTAAAAATTTACGGCCAATCTTGAAACAGATGCATCTTAGCTCTGGAAATTGTTATTGAATATGTCAATTCTGTTGTTATGAAATGCTTCTAATTATATGGTTATTAAATAAATAATTTTTAAAAAAGAAAAGAAACAGAATCTGGGGCTGGAGAGATGGCTTGGTGGTCAAGAACACTGACTGTTCTTGCAGAAGACCCGGGTTCAAATCCCAGCACCCACATGGAAGCTAACAACTGTCTATAACTTCAGTTCCAGGGGATTTGACTGTCTCTTCTGTCCTCTGTGTGCATTGCATGACACAGGTGCACTTATCTATATGCAGGCAATACACACATACACATAAAATAAAAATAATAAATAGATTATTTTAAAAAAGAAACAGAATCCATCTTTTTGTTCTATGCAAAAACTTCATCATATCTTCAAGAGTAGACACTGCCTTAGGGTGAAAGGATGGAAAAAAATATTCCAAGCAAATGGTACTAAGAAACGAGCAGGCTACAATTCTGATAAAGTAGACTTCAAATTAAAATTGATAAGAAGAGATAAAGAAAGTCATATCATTTAGATCCATTTAGATCCATTCTGATAAAGGGAACAATTGATGAAGAAAACATTAACATCATGAGCATATATGCTCCAAACTCTGGTGCAACCAATTTCATAGAAAGAATACAAGATTTCAAGACACAGATTAACTCCAACTTAGTAATAGTAGGTGGCTTCAGCACACCACTATCTCCAATGGACGAGTCCACCAGACAAGGAATAAATAGAGAAACATCTGAATTAAATGATACCATACATCAAATGGATCTAACAGACATCTACCAAATATTCCACCCAAGCACCAAAGAATACACATTCTACTCAACAGCCCATGGAGGTTTCTCTAAAATTAACCACATACTGGGGCACAAAACAAACCTCAGCAAATACAAAAACTGAAATAATTCCATGCATTCTATCAGACCATAATGCAATAAAGATAAAAGTTAATACCAAAAGAATCTGTAGAAACTAAAACTCATGGAGATGCAACAATACAGTCCTTGTTGATGAATTGGTCATCGAAGAAATTAAGAAAGAAATGAGAGTATTCCTGGAATGTAAGAAAAATAGTAATAAAACACAAAAAAATCTCCAGGACACTTTAAAAGCAGTCCTGAGAGGGAAGCATATAGTTCTAAGCACATACATTTAAAAAAAAGAAAAGACCTCTAGATAGGCTGAGTAGATTCACCCGAAGGGCAAGTGCCAGTGCCAGCGGGCCAAGATGGACAGTACCTGAAAGGGAGAGTGAGGATTGAAAGAAAAAACAAGAGACAGAAAAGATGCTTGGGAGGGCTGACAGTAGTGACTGCAGCCCCGGTTTATTTCAGCTCCGCCTTTTTATACAGAAGAACTCAATTAGTTTCAACAGCTGTTTTTCCCACCTGTATCTGAGGGTCAAGGAGCAGTCAAATACTTGTTTTGTGAGCTCCACCATATAAACACATTCCTCCTGATTTGGCAGATTAGGTACTGGTGTGCAAAACACAAACTCAGTAAACAAGCCTGCCACAGCTTATGTACATAATGGATTAATAGCTCCCGACAGGCAAGTAGTGGGGAATGGCTGGGGGTGCTGACAACACATCAGAGAGTAGCAGGGATATCAGAGTGTAAGGGTTCTAGTTGGGGAAGGGAGGCTATGGGAGGGTGCTACCTGGGAAG
>NW_008355272.1:9705714-9710742 GCF_000622305.1 Nannospalax galili
AAATCAATGAAAATAAGAGCTGGTTCTTTGAAAAGATAAACAAGATGCACCCTTAGCTCAGTTAACCAAATAAAGGACAAATCCAAATCAATGAAATCAGAGATGAAAGGGGAAATGTCACAACAGACAACAAAATGAACCAGAACACTATAAGGGAATACTTAAAAAATATACACTCTTGGGGCTGGAGAGATGGCCCAGCTACACTTGCAGAGGATCCAGGTTTGATTCCCAGCACCCACATGATGGCTAACAACCATCCAGATCTCCAGGTCTAGGGGAATCTGATGCTCTCTTCTGACCTCCCTGGGCATTGCACAACACAGGTGCACTTACACACATGCAGGCAATACATTCATACATACAAAATAAAAATCTAAATAAATAAATAAAAATTCATATATATTAAATTTGAAAATCTAAAAGAAATGGACAAATTTCTGAATTTATGGAAACCACCAAAGTTAAATCAAGCAGAGATCAACAGCTTAAAGAGACCTATAACAAGTAAAGAAATTTAAACAGTAATACAAAGCCTCCCAACTACAAAAAGACAAGGCCCAGATGGAGTCACAGAAGAATTTTGTCAGACTTTTAAAGATCTATAACCAATATTACTTAAATTATTCCAAAAGATAGAAATAGAGGGAGAACTCCCAAACTCCTCTATGATGCCAGTATTACCTGAATACCAAAACCAGGCAAAAACACAACAAAAAAGAAAACTATTGGCCCATATACTTAATGAAAAAAGATGGAAAAATTCTCAACAAAATACTTACAAATCATTTATAGTCACACATCAAAAAGATCATCCACCACAATCAGGTAGGCTTTAATCCAGAGATGCAGGGGACGTTCATTATACATAAGTCAATAAACATAACAAATCTTATAAATGGACTTAAGGACAAAAATCACATGATCATCTCAATAGATGCAGAAAAGGCCTTTAAAAAAATCCAATATGCTAGGGGAGGGGGGAATCATAGATGGTGGAGTAGATCTAAATTTCATTAAGAACTGTTGTATGAAATGTACAAATGATCAATAAAACTTAAAAATTAATAAATTAAATAAAATAAATGGCAAAAGTGGGAGGAAATTGACCGGATGAAGTATACTTCAACATAACTTAAGGATATATACAATAAACTCAATATCATGCTAAATGGAGGAAAACTTGAAGCATTGCCATTAAAATCAGGAGCCAGACAAGCCTGTCTACTATCCCCAATCCTTTTCAATATAGTGCTTGAAACTCTAGTTAGAGCAGTAACATAAGGGAAGGAAATTAAAGGGGTACTTGTTGGAGAAGTCAAAATATTTTCATTTGCAAATTACATGATATTATATATGAGATTCCAAAATTTCCACCAGAAAACTTGTAGAAATTATCAATATTTTCATCAAAATGGCAGATTACAAAATCAATTTACAAAAATCAGTAGTCTTTCTATATAACAATAACAAGCAATCAGAGAAAAAGTTTAGGGAAACAATTCCATTCATAATAGACTCAAAAAAATATCTAGGGATAAACCTAAGCAAAGACATTAATGATCTATGAGTGGAAAACTTAAATCTTTGAATAAAAGGATTGAGAAAGAAACAAGGAGACAGAAAGACCTGCCATGCTCATGGATTGGTATAATCAATATAGTGAAAATGACGGTCCTATCAAAAGCACTTTACAGATTCAATGCTATTCCAATCAATATCCCTGTGATATTCCTCACATAAGTAGAAAAGTTCTTCCTAAAATTCACAAGGAAACCCGAAAGCAATTCTGAGCACAAACAGCAATGCTGAGGGAATTACCATATCAGATCTCAAACAATATTACACAATTATAGTCGTAAAAACTATTTTCCTGGCATGACAACAAACATGTAGATCAATGAAACAAAACAGAAGACCCAAACTTGAGTGCACACAGTTTCTACCACATAGCATTTGAAAAAGGTACCAAGAACACACACTGGAGGAAAGACAGCATGTTCAACAAATTGTGCTGGTAAAATTGGAGAGAATTATCTCCCAGGCATAGAAGAGTGAAACTGGACCCAAACCTATCACCCTGCACAAACACTAACTCCAAATGGGTCAGAGACCTCAAGGTGAAACCTGAGACTCTGACACAGTTAGAAGAAAACATAGACAGTACCCTGCAAGATATAGGTGCAGGAAAGGATTTTCTAAATTGTCCTCAGTTTCTCAGGAATTAAAGTCAACAATCAACAAATGGGACCTTATTAAACTAAGAAACTTCTGTACAGCAAAGGAAACAACCAACTGAGTGAAGAGGAAGCCTAAAGAGTGGGAGAAAAATCTCACCAACTCTTCATCTGACAGAGGATTAATATCCAGAATATGCAAGGAATCAATAAAACAATTACCCAATTAAAAAATGAGCTACTGATCTGAATAGAGAACTCTCAAAAAAAAGCAATGTCTAAGACTTAAATTTAAAAATGTTCAACAGTTCTAGGAGTTTTCTGGTGGAATTTTTAGGATCTTTTAGGTTCAGTATATTGTCTGCAAAAGGGATAGTTTGATCTCTTCTTTTCCAATAAGTATTCCTTTTATTTCCCTCTCTTGTATTCTAGTAAGAGTTTCAAGCCTTATATTGAAAAGGAGAGGAGATAGTGGACAGCTTTGTCTGGTTCCTGATTTTAATGCGAATGCTTCCAGGTTTTTTTTCCATTTATAATGATGTTGGCTACAATACTTTTCAGTATAGTGGCATGTTAAAAATTTAATCTAGAGAAATCAGTATCCTTTCTATATACCAATAATAAGCAATTGGAGAAAGAATAAAGGGAAACCCTCCCATTCACAATAGCCTCAAAAAATAAAAATGAAACATCTTGGAATAAACCTGGCCAAAGATATCAAAGCACTCTACAATGAAATTTTTAAACCTTTAAAAAAGAGATTGAGGAAGACACCAGAAGATGCAAGGACCTCCTATGCTCAAGGATTGCAAGAACTAATATTGTGAAAATGACCATCCTACAAAAAGCAATATATAGATTCAGTGCAATCCAAATCAAAATCCTCTTGACATATTTCATGAAATTAGATAAAATGATCATTAAATTTGTATGGAATCACAAAAGACCCCACATAGCCAAATCAATGCCGAGCACAAAGAACAACGCTGGGGGGATTACTATACCAGATCTCTACAGAGCTATAGTCATAAAAACAGCATGGTACTGGCACAAAAAAAAAGGCACATAGATCAATGGAACAACATTAAAGACCCAAACCTGAGTACATGCAATTCCAGCCACATGATATTTGACAAAGGTGCCAAGAGCAAAAGATGGAGGAAAGACAGCGTCTTCAACAAACGGTGCTGGCAAAACTGGATCTCCACCTGTAAATGAATGAAACTAGATCCTTATTTTCCACTTTACACAAAAGTCAACTCCATATGAATCAAAGACCTCAATGTGAAACTGGAAATCCTGAAACTCTTAGAAGAAAACTTTGGCCGTAACCTACAAGATATAGGTGTAGGAAAGGACTTTCTAAATCAGATAGCAGTTGCTCAGGAACTAAGGTCAATAATCAATAAGTGGGATCTCATTATACTAAAAAGTTTCTGCACAACAAAAGAAGCAATCAAGAAAGTGAAGAGAAAACCCACAGAGTTGGAAATCTTCACCAGTGATACATCTGACAGAGGTTTAATATGCAGAATATATAAAGAACTCAAAAGACAAAGAACCAATAAAACAAATGACCCAATAAAAAGATGGGCTAGTTTTGCTTCCCTGGGCCTGCTGAAAAGGCAGACCTTTCTTGGACCTGCAGAATTCTCCCTCTGGGGTAAGTTGATTGGGCACTCCACGCCTTGACTCCCCCAGCCTCACCCACCCTCCCATCTCCCCCCACGGTCTCTCCTCCTAGCCTGGATCCTGTCCCATTCCTTGTCTTGGCACCCCAGACACCTGGGGAACCACCACTGCTCTTCCTGATCATGTGCATCCAGAGCAACTCAGTTCTTTCTCAGGTCCCCAGGAGCACTGTTTCTGGGCCTGGCCCCACACTCACTTCCCTCTGCTTCCCTGGGCCTGCAGGACCCTCAGGCTTCTCTCCTACCCACAGGCCTCTCCAGGGTAAGTCGATCTTGCCCTCCATGCCTTGACTCCCCAGCCTCACTCACCCTCCCATCTCCCCCTGGTCTCTCCTCCTAGCCTGGGCCCTGTCCCATTGCTTGTCTTGGCACCTCAGACACCTGGGGAACCACCACTGCTTCCTGATCCTGTACATCCAGACCAACTCAGTTCCTTCTTAGGTCCCCAGGGGCACTCTGGGCCTGGCCACACCCTCACCTCCCTCTGCCTCCCTGGGTCTGCACAACCCTCCAGCCTCTTTCCAGCCTCTTTCCTGGTCCTTTGCATCCAGACCAACCCAGCTCCTCAGTGCAGCCCCCAGGGGTCCTAGGAGCTGCCTCTGGCCCCCATCTTCCTTTGCATCTCTGGGTGACATGGCCACCAGCTGCCCTAGCAGCTGCGCAGCTCCCAGGCAAGTCCAACCCCCAAATTCCTGAGGCCAAAATCATTCCTGGAGGGATCCAGACCTTAGGAGAAAGCCTGAGAGCATCTGATCCTCGTCTGACTTGGGCCTCTGTGGGAACTCCTGAAGACAAAAGCAATCTGGCCACTCCAATATGAAATCAAAAGAGAGAACTGGAAGCTTAGAGGAACCAGGCTTTCATGCCCAAAAATTAAACCACAAAGACACATAAAGGTCACAAAAAGAAGTAGACCTAAACTTGAAGGCTTGAGTCTCGTACAAGAATCAGAAACTACAAAAGAAATTCACATGTCAAAATCACTGAGAAAAAACAACATGAAAAACCAAAATATCATATTGCCACCAAATACCAATAGTCCTCTAGAAGAGTATAATGAGAACCCCCTAGAGATAATGCAAGACATGGAACTCAAAAGAACAATTATAAACATGATAAAAGAATTCAGTGAATTTAAAGAACACACAAAAAAAGAAATC
>NW_008355272.1:9710759-9712466 GCF_000622305.1 Nannospalax galili
AGACCACTCAAGCAAAGATTATGAAAAATTTAAGAAATCACAAGAATGGAATATGCAGGGCTTGTGTGACACCATAAAAAGATCAAACTTATGAATCATAGGCATACAGGAAGGAGAAGAATCCCAAGAAAATGACATGGACCAGACCTTCAACAGAATCGTGGGAGAAATTTTCCAAAATTAGAGGAAGACATGCCCATATAAATAAAAGAGGCATATAGGACACCAAACAGACAGGACCAGAAAGGAAACTCTTCATGGCACATCATAGTAAAAACACTAAACGTACAAAACAAAGAGACAATACTGAAAGCTGCAAAAGATAAACAAGTCACATATAAAGGAAAAACCATTAGGATTACAGCTGACTTTTCAGAGCAAAGTATGAAAGCCAGAAGAGCCTGGACCAAAGTATTCCCAGTTTTAAATGACCACAGATGCCAACCCAGATTACTATACCCAGCCAAAATGTCTATTATAGTCTAAGGGGAAAGAAAAATCTTCCATGACATAAATAGGCTGAAGGAATTCATGTCCACAAAACCAGCCCTTGAGAGTGTTCTGGAAGCAATACTAAGAGCTGAAGAAAGGAACTTCTTCAGCAGCCCCTTCTTTCCCAAGGGGTTGTGGGAGGAAGTTCAATGAAGGTATAAGGTTGGAAAAGTACAGCTATATCACAAATGTAAACAGAAATAAAAATGACAGGATTCAATACTCATCTGAACTCCCCAGTCAAAAGACACAGACTAGGTGAATGGGTTAAGAAACAAAACCCACCTTTTTGTTGTCTGCAAGAAACCCATCTCGCTTTCAAGGACAGACACTATCTTAAAGTGAAAGGATGGAAAAAAATATGCCAAGCAAATGACACTAAGAAAAAGAGAAGGTGTAGCAATTCTAATAGCTGACAAAATAGACTTTAAACTAAAACTAATCAGAAGAGATAAAGAGGGCCATTTCATTCTGATCAAAGGAACAATAAATCAAGAAGATATTACAACCATGAACATATATTCACCAAACTCAGGTGCACCCAACTTCATAAAAACAATAGTACAGGACTTTAAGACCCAGATTAATCCCAACTCATTAATAGTAGGTGACTGCAATACCCCACTGTCTCCAATAGATAGATCAACAGGGCAGAGAGTTAACAGAGAGACATCTGAATTAAACAATACCATATATCAAATGGACTTAACAGACATCTACTGAGTATTCCACCCAAGCACCAAAGGACATACTTTCTACTCAGCATCCCATAGAACCTTCTCCAAAATCGAGCATATACTGGGGCACAAAACAAACCTCAGCAAATACAAAAAGGTTGAAATAATAATTCCATGCATTCTATCAGACCACAGTGCAATAAAGCTTACAAGGAGGAAGCCCTAATCACCACAGGAACACATGTAAATTAAACAACACACTCCTGAATCATGAATGGGTCAAAAGAGATTAAGAACAAATAAGAGTATTCCTGAAACTAAATGAAAAGGACAATACAACACAACAAAACCTCTGGGACACTCTGAAATCTGTCCTTAGAAGGAAGTTTATAGCTCTAAGTGCCTACATCAAAAAATCAGAAAGAACACAAATAAATGACTTAACACTGCAACTCAACACGCTTGAGAAAGAACAACAAACGAAACAAAACCCAGCAGACAAGAAGAAATAACAAAAATCAAGGCAGAAATTAATAAA
>NW_008355272.1:9713061-9713840 GCF_000622305.1 Nannospalax galili
AAGCTCCAGTTTCAGGTGATTTGATGCCCTCTTCTGCCCTCCATGGGCACTGCATGCATGTGGTGCACATACATACATTCAGACAAAACACTCAAACACATGACATTTTTTTAAAAACAAAAGAAAAGAAAAACTAAAACTAAGTCCTACCTAGACAAAAAAAAAAAAAAAAAAAATAAAAAGAAAATTTTTAAAAACCCAGTATGCTACTAAATTTGAAAATCTAAAAGAAATGGATGCATATCTAAAGGCATGGGAACCACCAAAACTAAACCAAGAAGAGATGAACAGCTTAAACAGACACATAACACGAAAAGAAATTGAAACTGTAATATAAAACCTCCCAACTAAAAAAGCCCAGGACCAGATGGATTTACAGCAGAATCCTACCAGACATTTAAAGAAGACCTGCAACCAATACACTTAAATTATTCAAAATGGTAGAAAAAGAGGGAGAACTCACAAATTCCTTCTATGAAGCCAGCATCATTCCAATACCAAAGCTAGGTAAAGACACAACCATAAAAGAAAACTATAGACCCATATCCATAATGAACATAGATGCAAAAATTCTCAGCAAGATACTTACAAACTGCATACAAGCACATCAAAAAGATCATCCAACATGATCAAGTCGGCTTTATCCCAGAGATTCATGGATGGTTCAATATATGTAAGGTAAACATCATAAACCATAGAAATGGACTCAAAGATAAGAACCACATGGTCATCTCAATAGATGCAGAGAAGGCCTTTGACAAAATTCAACATGCATTTAT
>NW_008355272.1:9713862-9731109 GCF_000622305.1 Nannospalax galili
AAAGATCATTCACCATGATCAAGTAGGCTTTATCCCAGAGATCATGGCTTGTTCAATATATGCAAGTCAATAAACGTCATAAATCACATAAATGGGCTCAATGACAAGAACCACATGGTCATCTCAATAGATGCAGAGAAGGCCTTTGACAAAATTCAACATGCTTTTATGTTTAAAGTGCTAGAGAGAATTGGCCTGGAGGGAACATACCTCAACATAAATAAAGCCATATATGACAAACCCACAGCCCACATCATTCTAAATGGAGAAAAACTGGAAGCATTCCCACTGAAATCAGGAACCAGGCAAGGCTGTCCACTATCCCCACTTCTCTTTAACATAGTACTTGAAACTCTTTCAAGAGCAATAAGACAAGAGCAGGAAATTAAAGGAGTAATATTTGGAAAAGAAGAGATCAAATTATCTCTTTTTGCAGATGATATGATATTATATCTAAGAGAAGCCAAAAATTACACCAGAAAACTCCTAGAAATTATTAACATGTTCAGTACAGTGACAGGTTACAAAATTAATCTACAAAAGTCTGTAGCCTTTCTATATACCAATTACAAGCAATCAGAGAAAGAGCACATGGAAACACGCACCTCCACAATAGCTGCAAATAAAATAAAATACCTCGGAATAAACCTAACCAAAGAAATTAAAGAGCTCTACAATGAAAGTTTTAAATCATTAAAGAAAGAGACTGAGGAAGACATCAGAAGATGGAAGGACCTCCCATTCATGGATTAGAAGAATTAATACTGTGAAAATGACCACCCTACCAAAAGTCATATATAGATTCAACACAATGCCAAACAAAATCCTCATGACAAATTTTCACAGAATTGGAAAAAACTATCCTAAGATTCATAAGGAAACACAAAAGACTTCAGATAGCCAAAGCAACCCTGAGCACAACAAGCAATGCTGGGGGGATTACTATACCAGATCTCAAAGTATACTACAGAGCTATTGTCATAAAAGCAGCATGGAACTGGCACAAAAATAGACACATAACTCAATGAGACATCATTGAAGACCCAAACCCTACTACACACAATTTCAGCCATCTGATAATGGACAAAGGTGCCAAGAACACAGAATGGAGGAAATATAGCATCTTCAACAATTGGTACGGGCAAAACTGGATCTCTACCTGTAGAAGAATGAAACTAGAGCCTTATCTGTCATCTTGCAAAAAAGTCAACTCCAAATGGATCAAAGACCTCAATGTGAAACTGAAAACTCTGAAACTCTTAGAAGAAAACATTGGCAGTAACCTACACTATATAGGTCTAGGAAAGGACTTTCTAATTCAGAAATCCAGTTGCTCAGGAATTAAGGTCAACAATCAACAATCAACTGGTGTCTCATTAAACTAAAAATCTTCTGTACAGCAAAAGAAACAATCAAGTGAGCGAAGAGAAAACCCACAGAGTGGGAAAAAAATCTTCACCAGTGACACATCTGACAGGGGTCGTAACCCAATTAAAATATGGGCTAAGGAGTTGAACAGAGAGTTCTCAAAAGAAGAAGTAAAGATGGCTATGAAACATCTTAAAAGATATTCAACATCACTAATAATTAGGAAAATGCAAATGAATACCAGTTTAAGATTTCATCTTACCCCAGTCAGACTAGCTAAGATCAAGAGAAGAAATGATACCAAATGTTGGAGAGGATGTGGGGAAAGGGGAACACTCATCCACTCTTGGTGAGGCTGTAATCTTGTTCAACCCCTATGGAAAGCAGTGTGGAGAACTCTTAAAAAACTACAAATGAACTTACAGTTGGACCCAGTTACACCATTCCTTGGCATATACCCAAAAAATTCATCCTATTGCAGCGACACTTGTATATCCATGTTTGTTGCTGCTCTTTTCACAATAGCTAAGAGATGGAAGCAACCTAGGATTCCCTCAATTGATGATTGAAGTAACAGACGCAGATTAAAAAATCAACAAATGTTCTCTCTCATATGTGGATCCTAGAACCAGACCCTGATATGTGAGTATGTATCCAGACATAACTGTAGGAACCAGGATAATGGAAAGGAAACAGGGAGGTAAAGGAAAAGAAAGAACCTGAAAGGGAAGAACAGCAGGAAACAGACCTTAATAAGGGAGTTAGAGTCAAAAATTGGGTTAGTTTAAGGGAGGTGAGAGGGAGGGGTATACAAGGAACCTAGGGGATAAAGGGAAAGAAGGAGCTCAAGAGAGGTAGGACCATAGGAGAAGGGTATTATTAAGGGGGAAATGGGGGCACCTTAAGTGGGAAAACTATGGTGGAGGGGTGAGACAATGCAAGAGTTAAATAACCTAGCTAGTTCTGAAAACCAGAGGGAACCATATTACTCCTACAACCTACTGACAAATTATACTTAGCAGGTCAAGAAATATATATTTACGTAAGGTTTATCTGAGAACAACTGGTCTTTGCTCAAGATTTTTCTACACGACACACAGTAATTAAAAGTACCAGACTGGTGGAAGGTCTTTACCCAAGATTTATCTACATGACACACAGTAATTAAAAGTACCAGAATGGTGGAACTAACCTTCTTGGATATTTAACAGACATACTTTGAGGCCTATACTAATTTGGTAAGAGGGACATAAAGGACAGTTTTTGCTCCTTGCCCTCCTAAGTCGACTAGTTTCAGTGTACTATGAGCATCTCTCAAAATGTCCTGTAATAGTGGTGGGTCACCTCGCCTCTTGATCAAGGAGGCCGAGGAGACCCCACCAGATGGACTTGAACCAGTGTCCAGTCTACAAAGAGGAGGGTCAACACAGAGGAATCACTTCCTCCATGCTTCCAAGCAAAGCCAACCATGGTCAAGCAGGAACTTTGACTTATCTTCACATAGGCAGTAATGGTAAAAGAAAGGAGCCAGGGGCTCCTCCCAAGTCCACATGACTCCTGAGGAACAGGTCCTCTAATGACCTTAATTTTTACCTTAATAGTAAAAATAAATTGTTTATCAAGGCCAACTGTATGGCCTTAAACATCCAAAAGGAAAGTATAATCAAAGATTAAAGGGGTCAATATAATTTCTTAAGAGTCCATATGCATAGCTAAAGGCTACATAACAAGCAACAATACCAGATAGGAGATACCTTCTTTTGAGTTGTTGGCCAGGGTGAACAAAGGGACTCCCAAATAGTAACCCAGCATAGAACTGGGAAAATGAACAGCAGGCCCCAATCTTATGTAAAGGAATATTGACAACTGATTGCTGCTAGAAAAGGAACAGCTTAACCTCCTAAAACAAACACCTCTAGACAGGCTGACTAGATTCAACAGAAGGGTAAGTAGTGGGGATTGGCTTGGGTGTGGACAATATAGCAGACAGTAGCAGGGATTTCAGAATATAAGGGCTCTAGTGGAGGGAGGGAGGATATGGGTGAGTGCCAACTGGGAAGTGGGTGTGTAGTCGAATAAGATGGTTAAGGATGTTCTGTGTGATATACACACACAAAAAAAAAATCAACAATTTTTTTAAAAAATGTATTATATTTGAGGAGGAAGCATGGAAATTTACATCATGCTAATTAGCAGAGGTGATAAACATTATCATTGAAATCCACCCAATTACTTCATAGACATACACAGCCACCAAGTGTCCAAGTGCAACTGATTATGACTAGTAATAATCAGATGTATACAGATTAGAGTGCCAACATCTCAGTGTTAGTAGCAAAAACAATGGGTCTTTCTGTAAGAAACAATATATTCTAAAATGAAATGGAGATCTTTTTTAAAAGTAAAAAACTCATTCAATTTTATGTCTTACAGGCCTTATACTGAGTTCAATATTGTATAACTGCATTAACTCACCTGTGAACCTGGAAACTTGCTCCCACTTGTGAAAGAGATGTACTCTTGCTCTGAAGTATGTTACTGAATATGTTAAATCTTTAGTGAAATGCTTTTTCTAATCATGTAGCTTTTAAAAATTTTTTAAATGATAAAAAATAATAATAGTAGATGTGAAAAACATTACCATTGAAATCTACGTGATGACTTTATATCCATGCTCAGATACCAAGGAGCTCAGAAGGTAACCCACTGTGAGTAGTAATAATCAGATATATAGAGATTATAAATACATGTGCAAACATCTTAATGTCAATTGCATTAAAAATGAAGTTTTCTGCATGAAACTCTGTATTTTAATAACGAAATGGAGATCTTTTTCAAAGGTTAAAACCTCATTTAATTTTATGTCTTATAGGGTTTATACTGAGTACAATTGCATCTTAGCTCGGGAAATTGTCATTGAATATGTCAATGCTGTTGTAATGAACTGTTTCTTCTGATTGTGTGGTTATTAAATAAATAATTAACTGGAAAAAAAGAAAGATGGGCTAAAGATTTAAACTGAGAGTTCTTGAGAGTTGCATTTAAGGAAATGCAAACTAAAACCACCTTAAGATTTCACCTTACCCCAATCAGACTGGCTAAGATCAAGAGAATAAATGATACCAAATGCCCTTAAGGATGTAGAGAAAAGGGAATGCTCATTCACTGCTGGTGGGATTGCAAATTCATGCAACCCCTATGAAAAACAGTGTGGAGAACTCTTATAAAACTAGAAATGAACATACCATTTGACCTGGTTATACCATTCCTTGGACTCATGCTACGGCAAAGATACTTGTACAACCATGCTTGTTGCTGCTCTTTCCACAATACCTAAGAGATGGAAGCAACATAAGCACCTCTCAACTGATGAGTAGTTAACAAAATGTGGTACATTTACACAATGCAGTCTACTCAGTAATAAAGAAAGATGAAATAATGAAATTTGCAGGTAAATGGACGGATCTAGAAACTGTTATAAGTGAAGTAACACAGACTCAGAAAAACCAAAGATGTATTTTCTCCCTGGTTTGTAGATTCTAGCACCAAATCCTTATAAGTGAGTGCATATCCTGGATATAACTGCAGGGACCAGGAATATGGAAGGAAAATGGGGAGGTAAAAGGAAAGAAAGAACCCAAGAGAGAAGAATAGTAGGACAAAGGTGTTACTAAGGGAGAGATATGCAAATGGGGTAGTTAAAGGGGAAGGGGGAAGGAGGAATATACAGAGAACTGTGGAAATAAAGGGGGAAAATTCTCCTGATACACAGTAATAAAAAAAAAAAAAAAAAGCCTTAAGCACAGAAGGAACCCTATGGGGAGGGAAGGAAGCTCTACCAGAAGCCATACAGTTGTTAAATGAAAATATAAGTGCCAGAGGTGGGTTGTCCCCCTAAGAGCCGTTGGCCAGAGGGACCCTAGAGGTCCCCAAAACAATAAATGGGGGATTCAGTTACCCCTACCACCCAATCAGTTGACCTTCGCTGCATGTGGGGGAGGGGCTAAGGATATGTAAGTGGAGAACACCGAAGCTCTACCAGAAGCCATACAGTTGTTAAATGAAAATATAAGTGCCAGAGGTGGGTTGTCCCCCTAAGAGCCGTTGGCCAGAGGGACCCTAGAGGTCCCCAAAACAATAAATGGGGGATTCAGTTACCCCTACCACCCAATCAGTTGACCTTCGCTGCATGTGGGGGAGGGGCTAAGGATATGTAAGTGGAGAACACCATATGGCACCTTTCACCATTTTGTGGGGCTGTCAGGAAGTCACAGGATGTATATTTGAGTGTGGACTTTGCAGCGCAGCCGTAAATGGGGGTGATGCTCACTGTTCTGTAAATAAATCCCCACCCTTTGCTCTGTTACCAAGCCCAAGAAACTCATTAGGATTTAAAAATAAATAAAAGAACCGCGTTAATGGAAACCTTCATTATTCCACCAAATTTGACCCCCATGTTGGTAAATCCTCTGGTCTTTGATTTTTCTTATTCCTATTTTTTCCATCTTAAACGTCATTGTATATGTTTTTTATGTAATTTACTTCAAGTTATTTCTGGAAAAAAATGTGTTTAAAATTACCTCTCTTTGGAATAATAAAAAATGTACATTAAAAAAAAACCTGAGAAAAGGAGTCCAACATCCTTAGTAACTGGGGAAATGCAACTCAAAACCACTGCAAGATTTTATGTAACACCAGTCAGAATTGCTAAGATTAAGAGAACAAATGACACCAAATGATGGCATTAATTCAGCTAAAAGGGAACCTCATCCCACTGTTGGGATTGCAAACTGGCACAACTATGGAAATCGATATGGAGAAATCTTTACATCTAAAACTAGGACTACTATTTGCACACCACTCCTTTGCATATAACCAAAGGACTTATCCTACATACAACCTAGATACTTGCACATCTCTTTTTTTGTTTATTGCTCTAAGTGACCCATCTTCAATGCAACCTCTACACATAAAATTAATATATTTCTCAACTCTCACCGGAGAAGTTTCCTTACATAGCAGATGATTAACACAGAAACCTATAATTGGCCAACATGCAGAAAACAAGAGGCCGAAGAGTGCTTAACCCTGAATAAGCCACCTATTTCAAACATCTGCCTCTCAAAGCTTAGGCATCAACCCTGAATAAGCCACCTATTTCAAACATCTGCCTCTCAAAGCTTAGGCATCAACCCTGAATAAGCCACCTATTTCAAACATCTGCCTCTCAAAGCTTAGGCATCATTGTATAAGAGGAGGCAGAAAGACTGTAAGAGCTGCCTGGGTGGGAGTGTGTGTGAATGACCACAAGTAAATAGAGTTTTCCAGACAGCTGACCAGGTGCTCATGTGAACTCAGTGAGTGACAATATGCATAAGCCCTATGAAAGTTAAACCAGAGAAAAATCTCAGCCCAGTCATGAGGAAATGGGTAAGAAATCCCAACCCACCCTAAGGAATTTTTGGCAATTGATGGCTGCTAGGAGGGAGAAAGACAGGATATTACAGTAATGGATCTGTTGCTGGGCCCAGTGGATAGACCCACACTGAAGGACATTTGGGGACACAAATTAGACTCTATAGGCATATATACATATATCCATATATATACACATTTGAGAGTACATTAAATTGGGTGAGAGACAATTGGGGGAGGTTCAGATAGGGGAGTGGATATAAATATCAAATTATATTGTATGAAAATAAAAAATAAAAAATATTTTATGAAATTCACAAAATATTCCATTAAATTTAACAATTTTAGAAAGAATTTTGATCCTCAAAAAATGTCACTTCCAATTTTTATCCATATATAAATGATCTGATATATCATATGAAATATGGATACAGTGTATATAATACATGCCACATTTTATTAAAACTGACCATAGCAGAATTGTTTTTTAATTTTTATTTTTTTTATTTTATGTGTATGAGTGCATTGCCTGCATGTTTGTAAGTATGCCTGTATCATGCAATGTCCATGGAGGTCAGAAGAGAGCATCAGATCCTCTGGAACTGGAGTTGCAGATAGTTGTTACTCACCATGAAGATGCTGCAGACTGAACCCCACCGCAAGAACAGTCAGTGCTATTAACTGCTGAGCCATCCCTCCAGCCCAGCATCGCAGAAGTGCAAATATTCCATTTTCACTTACTTTGCATATTTAAATTTTTTATTTAAAGATATAATATGCTTTTACAGATTTTTTTCCACACAAGATCACAGTTTTTCGTATTCACCAAAGTTGGTGTATGTCATCCTCATTAGGTTTAGCTGGTGCATGGTATTCTATTTTCTGCCTCACTTACCCACTCATACCCCTTCTGCCAGATAGACAAGTTCTCATTCTGTTAAGGAATGCTGCTGTGCTCTTCACTGTATAGCTCCTAAGGAACCTTGTTATATATGCATATATATGTAGATTTATTACTTGCGGGGGAACATTCACTTTCATCTTCACTTGTTATTTGATATCATTTGTATGAAGCTTAAGTACATGCAGGTCAGTATTATACATTACTTTCTGATATAATTTTAATGTAATAAAATTAAAAGACATGTAAAACTAAAGCAGCAATTATGATTACCTTTCCCCAAAATAGAGACTTGGGTTGAGAATGATATACATGGAATTTCAGATACAGGTATTTTCATATTGCTAATTATAGCATTTTGTATAATTAAATATTTTCTTTAAAAGTATAAATGAATTTTTGTATTTTTATTTAATTAATATGTATTTCATACAGAATATCTTAATTATCCTTATACCCTCTTCCCCACTGGCACCCACCCATAGCCCCCCAACCCCCTGTGGAATTCATTCATTCTGTCATTTGTGTTAAGGACTAACAAGTTTTATTTATTACTTTTATTTTATGTGTATGAGTGTATTGCCTGCATGTATGTACACGCATTCATTTCATGCAATGCCCACACAGAAGAGGGTGTCAGATTCCCTGAAACTGGAGTTGCAGATAGTTGTTAGCTCCCATGTAGGTGGTGGGAATTGAACCTAGGTCCTCTGCAAAAACAGTCAGTACTCAACTGCTGAGCCACTCTCCAATGCTTAAAATGACTATTTTAAAATATTAGAAACATTTCAAAGAACTAGAAATCAAAATTACATCAGCATGTAGTTTGTTGACCATTCATCGCCACAGGGTTGACTAAGCTTGGAAACATAACTTGTAGAGCTGTGACTAGAGGAACAGAAGAGTATGCACTTCTGACCAGATAACACCTAAGGGAAAGAAGTTGCCTACAAGCCTAGAGCCCTTATGCTTTCTGCAGCCAAGTGCATCATTAATGCCTCCTCAAACTTCAAAACAATAGCCATCAGGAGTGAGGACAATAATAGCCAACTTATTACATCCTGCACTTATCCACTAATCTCTAGACAAAGGGGAAATAACAGGCTAGGTCTGGACAGATTCAACATGCCCCTTCATTCCTGGACCAATGAAGGCAGAGGGAGTCTAGACGTGCTGGATAGCTTTAGTGTCAACTTGACACACCTGGGTTGAGGGAGCCTCAATTGGGGAATTGCCTCTACTGAACTGGCCTGTGGCCATGTCTGAGGGGCATCTTCTTGATGAGTGATGTGGGAGGGCCCAGCCCACTGTGGGTGGTGCCACCCCTGGGAAGGTGGGCCTGTGTTGCATAAGAAAGCAGGCTGAGCAAGGGCTAGGGGAGCAAACCAGTAAGCAGCATTCCTCCATGGTCTGTGTTCCAGCTCCTGCCTCCAGGTTCCTGCCCTGAGTTCCTACCTTGGGCTCCCTGATGAACTGCGACCTGGGAGATGGAAGACAAACCCTTCCTCCCCAAGCTGGTAGTGGTCAGAATATTTTGTCACAGCAATGAAGAACAAACTAGGACACTAGAAAAGAGCAACATCTGATCATCTGCTCTTGGAGACCCACAAGGAGAAAAATTAAAACAAGTAACCTGAGCTGGTTTCACTTAGGTGTAACTAGTTATTCTCTTTTGAAATAAGAAATTTACATTTTCTTTTTATTTTACAGGAGCCTACAGTTAAGAGTACTGAAATTTTTAAATTTTCTTGAATTTCTATGTGTCTGATACATAAAAGCATCTTTATACCACCTTCCCCCTTCCTCCTACCCACCCATAGATCCCCCACTGGAGTTCATATACTGCTTCATTTGTGTTAAGGACTATTATGCAAAGTTAGTGTCTGAAATGTCCCTCAGTGCAAGTTCATCCAGTGGAATCTAGTCAGCCTATTTAGAGTCTCTCCCTTCAAGAAGATCAGCTCTTCCTCACCCAGTCTAATCAGCTGCCAATAATTCTTTGAGTAAGATCACGGTTTGTTGTTCAGTCCCACTTTCTGTGCTGGGTTTTTGTCTGTATGGGTCTTGTGCATGCTGACAACACTGGTGTAGGTTTCTATGAGAAGGGTCCCAGGTGTCTGTAGGACCATTTCTGTATGGTCATGCTCTTTCTTCCTGGCTCTTACAATCTTTCTGCCCCCTTTTCCACTGGTCCCTAAACCTGGGTGGGTGGACCTCAATATAAGAGTCCTGTCCAAGGACCCACACTCTGCCAATTCTTATTCTCTGTGTTTTGGCCATTTGTGGCCTTTTGTGTTCCTGGTCCTCTATTGCAGGAGGGAGCTTCATTGATGAGAATTGAAAGATGCTTTCTTCATCCCTTTTTCTATGTTCCATGAGTCTTAGGTGTAGAGGTTGCATCCTGGGTGTGCCACTTAGGCTTGGTCAATTCATAAAGAATCTCCGTGTGTGATCAGTGGCATAACTCTTTAAAAATCTCTGTCTGTTGAAAAAGAAGCTTATCTGATGTGTGGTGATTGGGATACTTGTTTGTATTTAAGGAACCATATTTTAAACATAGTAAGAAATTACATTTGTCTAGGAATATGAGAGTCTTTGGATTTATTTTTAAGATCTATGACCTCTCCAGCTAGGTTTACAGTACCAGACATGAGGCTCCTCTCACTGAGTAGGCTTTGAGTCCAACTAGATAGCTGTTGATTCCCCTCCAAGATGAAAGTGCCACTACTGTACCAATGCCTTTTGCTGTGCCAGTCATTGATGTGGTTTTTAGGCCTTGAAGCTGGGGTTGGAGCATAGACTGACATTCTCCCTTACCAGCTTGCATAGTGCTCTCCAAAGCTATGAGAGCTAGCCATTGCTCCAAATCCTGTGTACAAAGTATGTCCTGTCTTCAGCAATAGGATATTACCATCAAGTTCTGGGAGACAATCAAGGACTGTGGCAATAGCCTGTGTAATTTTGGGAGTCTCTTGGACTACCCTGACCAACAACTCATAGGAAGATTTCTTCTTCCTGCACTGTTTCTTGTTATGTAGCCTTCAGCTATACTTATGGACTCTTGTAAGGATATTGTATGTGTAACTTTTCAGTAAGTTTTGGGACTAATATGATGCCCTCTGGGGTTTTTTTATACTAGCTAGGCACTATTTATGTCTCCTCTTTCTCTGCCTGTCTTATCCTCCCTCCCCACCCTTCCCATTAAAGTGTCCCCATTTTCTCCATTTCTCCCTTGATAATTTTTGTATGCTATGGTCCCACCTCTTTTGAGCCCCTTTATTTCCACTGTTCTTTGTATAGCCCTCCTTCTCCCTCTCCCCTTTAACTAGTCCCTTTTTCACACATTTATCTTTTAGTGATGCCTAATTCATACTGTTCTTTTCTCTTGGGTTCCTTCTTTCCCTTTACCACCCAGTGATCCATTTGGAGTTGACTTTTGTGCAAGGTGGAAGATAAGGATCTAGTTTCTTTCTTCTACAGGTGGAGATCCAGTTTTGCCAGCACCAATTTTGTGGAAGATGCTGTCTTTCCTCCATTGTATGTTCTTGGCACCTTTGTCAAATATCAGGTGGCTGAAATTGTGTGTACTTGGTACCATGCTGTTTTTATGACTATAGCTCTATAGTATAGTTTGAGATCTGGCAAAATAATCCCCATTGTGTTGCTTCTTGTGCTCAGGGTTGCTTTGGCTACCTGGAATCTTTTGTGCTTCCATATGAATTTAGGATGGATTTTTCTAATTCTGTGAAGTATGTCATGGGGATTTTTATTGGGATTGCATTGAATCTATATATTGCTTTTGGAAGGATGGTCCTTTTCACAATATTAATTATTCCAGTCCATGTGCATAAGAGGTCTTTCCATCTTCTGGTGTCTTCCTCATTGCTTTCTTTAAAGATTTAAAATTTTCATTGTAGAGATCTTTGATGTCTTTGGTAAGGTTTATTCCAAGATTTTTTGAAGCTATTGTAAATGAAAATGTACTCTTTCTCTGATTGCTAATTATTGGTATATAGAAAGGCTACTGACTTTTGTAGGATAATTTTGTAACCTGACACTTTACTGAAAGTGTTGATAAGTTCTAGGAGTTTTCTAGTGGAATTTTGGGGATGTCTTAGGTGGGTATAGTATCATATCATTTGTGAAAATGGATAATTTGACCTCTTCTTTTCCAATTAGTACTCCTTTAACTTCCTTCTCTTGTCTTATTGCTCTAGCAAGAGTTTTAAGCACTATATTGAAAAGGAGTAGAGACAGTGGACCACCCTGTCTAGTTCCTGATTTTAATGGGAATTCTTCTGACTTTTTTTTCATTTAGAATGATGTTGGCTGTGGTTTTGTTGTACATAGCTTTAATTATGTTAAGGTATGTTCCCTCTAGTCCAATTCCCCTTAGAACTTTTATCATGAATGCATGTTGAATTTTGTCAAAGGCCTTCTTGCATCTATTGGAGTTGATGATGTGTTTTTTGTCTTGGAGTCCATTTATATGATTTATGACATTTATTGACTTCTGTACATTGAATCATCCACACATCTCTGGAATAACACCTACTTGATCATGGGGAATGCTCTTTTTTATGTATGTCTGTATGTGATTTGCAAGTATTTTCTTGAGAATTTTTACATCTATGTTCATTAAGGATATGGGTCTATAGTTTTCTTTTTTGGTTGTGTCTTTACCTGGTTTTGGTATTAGTGTGAGGCTGGCTTCATAGAAGGAATTTTGGATGTCTCTCTCTCTCTGTTTCTATCATTTTTCTTTTTCTTTATTTTTGGTGTCTAAAGTTAGTTTTTTTTCCCTTAATACATTTCCCAATCAAATCCAGAACTTCTCCACCATCTATGCCCCCCCATTCCCCTGCTGAACCCCATGGTGCACTCTGCCATACATGCTAAGTACCCAAATTTCCTTCGGTGTAATGTGTCCACTGGAGTCTAGTCAGTCCTTCCAGTTGTCATGTGTAAGTCATACGCTCCCTCACCCAGCAGCAATCAGGCTCAAATAGCTCTCAGTCTAGTGCTAGCCAGCCACCTATTTCTCATCTCCCCTTTGGACCCTTGTTTAACGGAAATGGAAGCTACTGCAAAGGTGCACATCTGTTTCTATCTTTTTGAATAATTTAACTAGTATTGGTTGAAGATCTTATTCAAATGTCTGGTAGAATTCTGCTATAAATCCTTCTGGGCCTGGGCTTTTTTTTTATTGGGAGGTTTTGTATTACTGTTTCGATTTCCTTATATGTTATGGGTCTGTCTAAACTGCTGATATCTTCTTGGTTTAATTTTGGTGACTCCCATGATTTTAGGTATCCATCCATTTCTTTTAGGTTTTCAAATTTAGTAGAGTATAGGTTTTTAAATATTCCCTTATAATGCTTGTGCTGGATAGCTTTAGTGTCAACTTGACACACCTGGGTTGAGGGAGCCTCAATTGGGGAATTGCCTTCATTGGACTGGCCTATGGCCATATCCATGGGGCACCTTCATGATTGTTGAGTTACATAGGAGGGCACAGCCCACTGTGGGTAGTGCCACCCCTGGGCAGGTGGGCCTATGTTATATAAAAAAGCAGGCTAAGCAGGGGACAGAGGAACGAGTCAGTAAGCAGCATTCCTTCGTAGCCTCTGCTCCAGCTCCTGCCTCCAGGTTTCTGCCCTGAGTTCCTACCTTGGGCTCCCTGTTGAACTGTGACCTGGGAGGCTCCCTGATGAACTGTGACCCAGGAGATGTAAGCTAAATAAACCCTTTCCTCCCCAAGTTGATATTGGTCAGAGTGTTTTGTCACAGCAATGGAGAAACAGACTTGGACAATGCTCTAGAGCCTTTGGGCATCTGTTGTAGTGTTTCCCCTTTCATCTCTGATTTTGTTGATTTGGATTTGCTTTCTCTTTCTTTCTTTCTGTTAATTGGGCTAAGGGTCTGTCTATCTTGCTTATCTTTTCAATATTTTATCATAGCAACAGAAAGTTAACTGGACAACATCTATGTAGTAAATATACAGAACTGGAACCAGAGTAGTCCCATTTTTTAAACCCATTTCTATAAGAAACAAGGAAAATATCAGTAAAGCCTGAGCCAAAATTCTGAAGTGCTGGTGTTTTTAAGCTCTATGAAGGGTCAGGATTTATGACTCTGTCCTATTAGTGCTTGCCACTAGGAAATAGAAATCAGCAGTTGATGAGCTGTGTAGAAGCTCCTTGAAAGAAAGCCTGGGAAATTGATAAAACAGACATCAGAGAAGAAGGAACAGGTATATACATAGATGAATACAAACATACATGGTCATTGACATGAATGTAGATATAGGCGTCAATTCATGGGACTCCAAAATTTCAAGTACGAGTGATATTCTCCTCTACCTGGTATGGCACAGGATCATAAAATCCACATTTGTTTCTGTTGTGAGATGTTTCTTGGTTCCTGCTTCCAGCTTGGTTAGCCCTAAGCAAGGAATCATCCTAGGAAAGTTTCCCATCAAGGGTTTTCACCCCTATTTTGTCTATTCAGTTGTTGTTCATTACAAGATCAAGAGTAAAGAACCAGCAAGTCACCCCATAATGTAAAACCTAAATCCTCCAGCACACATTTCAGTCATTTGATGAACTCTTGAGATCTGTATGCATAGAAGCCAAGAGGCAACCTGAAGGAAACAACCAAGTGCTACATAGTTCAGTGTTATGATCGAATTATTCTATGTACAAGGAATGTAGCATATTGCCAGGGCATGTAGCATGGCTGCTCCTGCCTGTTCGAATGTAGGGGTGCCCTTTATGCCCATTATGGCTATTGTTGGTGAAAATCCATAGCTCGAAGCAATTTCGAGTTCCTTTAAAGCAAGAAAATAAAAATTATCAAATGCCAAAGACCTCAAAGTATTCAGGGCAGGAGTATGACTAATCTTCACTGTTTCCCTGTTTCATCCTGATTTGATTTTCATGAAAAATCTGTTTATATTGGTTGTAAATCAATGCTAAAACAACTAAACAGTCATGTAAAAGGAGCCCACAGAGGGATGGGTGACAGGAAGAGCAACTTGAGCTGTAGCAAATCTGTGAAGTTCAAAGTGCCTCGATTTTAATTTCTGTCTTTATGAAAAATGAAAATTGCAAATTTTCTCAGAGCAGCAGAAATAATATGAATGACATATTACAACATATTTGTTTTCACATACATTTGACAACATGATTGCCCAATCAATAATTACGTTATTCCTCGTTCTCTGAAATCTGTAGAATTTACATGGGTGTATTGCTGAAGTACATGGCTACTTCACCACGCTGCTTATTTAAAACGTACAGGTGAAGGAAGAAATAAGTATGGGTACATTTCATACAGGGAGGCAGAAGCTTAACGAACACAGCAAAGTTTCATTGGGCTAATGTTTTTCTATTGCCTGGGTTTTGCCTGAAGAACTGAAGCATTTGAATTGTCATCTCACTCAATTCCAGAAGTTTTCTCTGATATTTTAGACCCACCAGTACATCCCTGTAAAATGTTTCCACCACTGAAAAGCAAGATGATGAAAGCAAAGAGAGAAATAGATTTAGAGCAGTACATCGGACATGAACTTGGCGTAGAGATTGGTAATATTAGTTTAGCAAACTAATTACAAGTGGGATGTTATTCATTTTAGATCATGCTGAGTGACAACCTGACACTGAGCACGAGAAGTGTGGAGGAAAACCTCACAGGTTCCCTAAGGGAAACAAATATTACATGACTTCAGCAAAGTCCAGGGTACCGTGTCCTCATTCCCAAAACTAGTATGAATTACTCTTTTTCTTCACACAGACGCTTCTATTCTAATTTTCTGCATACTGAAAAATATTTTTCATAAGTTAACATGTGCTCAAACCTGATAAATGGAAAAAACTATAACTCCTCATGTTTCTCTGAAACATTTGGAAAGCTTGTTTTGGAGGAAACATATCCCAGATTGGCCTCTGCACCTGCTCTCTGTCACCTACAGGTGAAATAGTTCTCAAAATTTTAACTCACTGTCCATGTCAATAAATATCATAAATATGTTTTATATACATATTGTGTGTGTGTGTGTGTGTGTGTGTCCCCTAAAATCATGGTTACTGGCTTCAAGTTTCCTTTGGAGGCTTGCTTGGTGACCACTTGATGAAACCAGACATGTCTGCCCCTTCTTAGTTTGGCATGTTACAATGTGAGCATGGATTCCTGGAATCCAAGATACACTTAACAATATAACTAATCTTGGTTTTCTGTGTTACTAGAAGCTACCAAAAGAAATGCTGTCTACGGGTAAAAGTGTGGTTTCTTACATGAAATTTACTATTTCCTTATGTTGTCAGTCACACTGGCCCACATGCAGTAGCCTCCTCCAACACCCTATCAAAATCTCAGAAATAATTTCAAAGCATACACCCAGTAAATTGTGAAGTACTGACATCTAACACTCACACAAAACACCTAAAACTCAATAACAAGCAGAGAAAAACAATCCAACCAACAATAAGCAAACTATAAAGTGACATTTTGCCAGAGATTCATAAATATCCAATAAGTACATGAGAAGATGTTTGGAACTACTAGATGTTAGGAAAACATGTATTGAAATCACAGTGTGACATGTACTGAAAAGGCCATAATGAATAAGATAGGTAATGAGAGATGTTGGAGAGAATGTAGAAAATGGATGTTTGTACAGTTAAAGGAATTGCACAATGGTACAGCAGCTACATGATAAGATAATTGGATAATTTGGCAATGTATTAAAAAGTAAAACATTTTCCCAGTTCTATGCTGAGTTTTTGTCTGCCTGAGTTTGCATGGGACTTGTGTATGCTGACACGATGGACAGTGACTTGACACAGTGGGCATTAACAGGGATGACAGAGTATATGGGCTCCAGTTGGGGGGGGGCTATGGGAGGATGCCACTGGGGACTGGGGTATAAAGATGATTAAGATCGATTAAGATGTCTGTATGAAATACACAGAAATTCAATAAAAACAACTTAAAACAATTAAAGATTACATATAAAAAAGTAACATGATCTCAGCTCTCAGCCTTGCTCAGGTTGCTAGGACCCTGTGTGTCCTAAGACCTTGTGAGTTCTCCCAGATCTGCCACAATTAGTGCATCTCTCAATTTTCACCAGAGAAACTTCCTTATGATGATTAACAAAGAGACCCAGAAATGGCCAGCACGTGGAGAATAAGAGGCTGCAGAGTGCCTATATCAAACTTCTGCTTCCTAAGGCTCAGGGATCATTGTTGAAGAGAAGGTGAAAAGACTGTAGCAGCCAGAGGTGGTGAATGACCACAAGGAAACAGATTTCCAGGTAGCTTGGCAGTTCCTCATATGAATTCACAGCATGACAGAATGCACAAGTCTCACATGCAAAATCCCAACATAGATGTGGGGAAGTGAGTTAGAAAACCCAACAGTACCAGAGGAAATATTGCCAACCAATGACTTCTGGGAGGCAGGAGTCAGTCTCTTTTAAGGGTGTGACTCTTGGTAGATTAACCAGGCTCCAGTGAACAGATCCACATCAAAGGGCGCTTGGGACATAAATTATATATATA
>NW_008355272.1:9731186-9745339 GCF_000622305.1 Nannospalax galili
CAACCGATATATTTTTTAGAGCAAATAGTCAATAGCACTCTACCTTGAATCCACCCAAAAACCATGTCCTTCTTTGATATAAAATACATATAGTCCATCCCCCAAAGACCTCCAAGTTCATCCTAGCATCAGTTCTAAACTTAAGCTCAAAGTCTCCTTAAGTATCACCTAATCAAATACATGTGAAAATGAAGGTGTGATTAATCCTAAGGCAAAATTCCTTCCCAGCTATAAACCTGCGGCACTAAGCAAAATGTAATGATGGAACAGAAGATAGGCACTCCCATCCCCAAAGGGAGAAATAGTAAAGAGTGAAATGTGACAGGTCCCAAGCAAGTCAAAAATGTACCAAGGCAATCCATATCTTTATATCCACTAGAGTGTCAGTATCACTCTCAGGATGGAAAGGTGTCAGCTTTGCTGCGTCTTCATGGGAACAGCAACCCCCACTTTGAAAATGAAGTAGAGGCAGTCTTGCATTCTGAGTCTGTACAGGTGACAGGCCTACTGATCTCAGATTCACCTTTGGGGTGCTCCTCTTTTCTTGAGAATATCAAATGTCTACAACAAACTACCTCAATGTCCCCATTTGTGGACAAGAATTATCAACTTTCTGTCTTTCTGACCCCCTTTTTGTGACCCTGCTAGTTCAAATAAACAATGGTTTGCTAGCATAATGCCACCACTCTTTTTTGCTGATTACATTCAAAAGTGTACCCAGGATCACACTGCAAAGTGGTTGCTCAGCTGCACCCTTAGTGTTACAAGATCAAAATAAGCATTGCTATTTTGACCCAATCATACTCAGCTTTGAGAGATCCTCTCTCAAACGTGGTAAAAGGGGAGGACTCAGACTTGAGGTTGTCCTCTTATCTCCACACTAACCATGACATGCACCCATCTGTACCTTCACAAACTGAGTATTTGTTACAGTAGCATCCTATTTCACAGTACCATTTACTACCATCTTGAGAATTGCAACACATTATTCTTACAAGAATAAACACTCTGGACATAGATTTACTTACTTTGCATGCAATGTATCTACCCCCAACTATCACCTGTGAACTTTTAACTGTTGTCATATTTCACAAAGTGTTATTCTAATCAAAGCGATCATTTCATAGCAAAAGAAGTATAGAAACAGGTTTGTGCTTACATATGCCATGGGTCTTACCATGTCCCATTCCAAATCACTGGCTTGAAAGAATGGTGGACTGGACTTTGATGACTCAGTCAGGGTGCCATGTAAGGGGCAACAGCTTTCACAGCTGAGACCAGGTTCCTCAGCAGTTGTGTGTGTTTCTCCCAGAGCCAGGTTTGTGGGCACAAGAATAGTGGTGTTGAAATGGGAATGCTCACATTCACTAAACACTAATATCAAAAGCAATGTTCCCTATGCAGTGTTGCAAGGTCTTAGCTCCAAGACAGAGCATGCTTCGACCAGGAGACACAATGATATTCTAGGGAACTAAAAGTTAACACAGCTGCTGGCCACACTTGACACTGCATGCCTCTGACTGAAAAAGAAAAGAAGGGACTGATTGCCCTAGCTCCAGTGATCAGTCCTGACTGCCAAAGGGAAACTGGATTGCTCTTCCACAATGATAGTACAAAAATTGTGTGTGGAATACAGGAGATCCCCTTGCAATTTCCATATTATTATTATTATTATAATCCTATAAATAAGCACAAGAGAAAGCGAATGCAACCCAATCCAGGCAAGATTATTAATGACCCAGACATGTCATCCCTGAAGGTTTATGTAAATCCACCAAACAAAGACCTATGACCAGTTGTTTTGCTTACTAAGGTCAAAAGCAAGACAGCTGGTTAGTTATGAGTAACAGTGTGATTAGCTTTCTGACCAGCCACAGAATGACTATAATTGTCATGTAGTTATGTACTTGTTTTTATGATACATATAAATAAATATATACACATATATGTATGTATTCTTATCACCTTTCATATGATTAACATGCATTATTGACTTACATTATTTAAGTATTATTCATTCTATATCACATTGTTTAAGTTATAGGATATCAAGATGAAGAGTCACTCATTATCATTTGAGGTCTTTGCTTCTTCCTTTGGAGAAGGCATCTGTACATTTTTAGTTATTTTCAAGATATTTGTATCATGTTAGGTGGATTCAGGACACTTTTATTATGTTTATTTGAAGATTAAGAGTTTTTTATTTTATTTATTATTTTCTGTGTATGAGTGTATTGCTTGCATGTGTCTAAGTGCACCTGTGTCATGCAAATGACCGCAGAGATCAGGAGAAGGCATCGTATTCCCTGAAACTGGAGCTACAGATGGTTGTTAACCATGATGTGGGTGCTGGGAACCGAACCTGGGTCCTCTGCGAGAGCAGTCAATGCTCTTAACTACTGAGCCATGTCTCCAGCCCCAAGATTAAGAGTTTCAAGGGCATGTATATGGATGGAAAGTTGATAACGCTGGATAAAGTGTTTTCTGCACACACACAAAAGGGCCTGAGGTCAGATCCTGAGCACGCACATAAAAGCTAGTTGTGGCAGTGTATCTTTAATCCTAATGCTCAAAGGGAGGGGTTGAGACAGGCATATCCCAGGGGCTCACTAGCCAACCAGTTTAGTCTAAATTGTGAGCTCCAGGTTCAATGAGAGACCCTGACTCAAACCTAAAGTGGAGAAATGATTGAGGAAGATATGTGAATGTCAACTTTTAGCCTCCACACATTCCACATGGGCAAGATATGTGTGCACACAACATATACACCACTTGTACACCAAAGATGTTGAAGAAAGGAGGTGAAGAGGAGGAGGAAGAGGAAAAGGTAGAAGGAGAGAGTAGGGGAGGAGGAGGAGGAGGAGAAAGGAGGAAGGAAGAAAGAGGAGGAGGAAAAGGAGGAGAAGGAAGAGGAGCAGAAAAAGGAGGAGGAGAAAGAGGAGGAGGAAGAGGAGGAGGGGGAGGAAGAGGAAGAGAAGGAAGGAAGAAGAGGAGGAGGAGGAGATAAAAAGGAAGTTTACTTTGGCTCACAGCTGGTTGGCTCCATTGATTTGAGTCTGCAGTGACACAACACAATTTGGCAGAGATCATGTGGCACAGGAACACTGATGACCCCACAGCATCCAGTAAGCCTAGAGAGAAGGGAAAGATAGGCTGGTGACCCAAGGGTACATCCTCTGTGACCTTATTCCCTCCCACTCATCTGCTCATCCCTACCTCTTTAAGTTTCCATCATTGCTCAGTAGTGCCTCAGTCCAATAGCACCTCAGACACGGTGCCCAGCTTTCAACTTACAGGAAACATTTAAGATCCAAACTATTGCAGACACTGAAGAAAATAATTCATGAAATGGTGGGGGGGAAAGGAAACAAGATGTCTTGGACAAATGTGAACAGAATGTATCAAGCGACGTTTATGATCAGCTTAGGAAGAGTAAGACGCAACAATGAGATGTAGAGATAGGAAGGGACCTTAATAAATGTCATTTTAGTAGCGTGCTAAGGCAGAGCATAGCTAGTATAGCTCTAAAGAAAAGTGAGAGACATAAATTTGGAGACATACAATACAGGAAGCTCTTTAGAGGAATTCTGCTCCAAGTGGTGGCAGAGAAAAAATGTGAGGTAGTCAACTGAGGAAATGGGTTAAGAGAAGTTGATCTGGATTTTTCAGTCTTCAATGTAAGAACTTTTATCAGTGTATTTTTTCGCAGGAAGGTTGAGGACTCCCCCTTTGGCAGTAGATAATGATTTTAGTTAATAAAAACTACTTGTAAATGTCAGCAGAGGCTGTTTAGGCATCTAGAATCACATTTAAACCTCTGCAGAAAACCTCAAGACTCTGTCATGTGTATTTAACAAGAGCTGTAGAGCCTATCTTTCAAGGCCAGGTCCAGGGTAATCTGACAATCTGAAACATTTCAGTACTAACTACACCTTTTGCATACTTTATTTGGCCTCTTGTTTTTTTTCTATTCTGAAAATGATATTAGGAACCAAGAAACACTGTTTGCTTGATTCTGTCCTGTGCAATTCCAGTTAGATCTGAGTGATACCACATACTAGTTTAAGCACCACTTGGCATTGTGAATATCTGATAAATGAAAGGCAGAGGAGGATTACACCTGGTGATATGGAAAATGAAAATAAAAAATCCTTTGATTAAAATTCAGCACCTTTCACCTTCCACTGAGCTGCTAAATACCAGTAAGTTTCAGCTCATTATGGAAATGAAGCCCCCTTCAAACAAAGTCATTTTGACTGGATGTTAGAAAGACTATTATCCATTCAAGAAGCTGGGCATGGGTTGCCAAGAATAAAATATGAACAGTAGGAAGAATTCAGAGGGTTCATGCGACCCATAGAGATGACGGTGGATGTTGGTCAGAGGGTCTCTGTTACAATCAGCAGGGGTTTATCCTAACCCCAGAGTGCTTGTCCCATCTTTAATGGACAAAACATAATATGCTCAGAAGCCCAAAAGCAGTTGCTTATCATTCTATCTTCCCAGTCTTCCTCTCCCCCTATGCTTTCCAACTGCAGAAACACTTGGATGTTCCTAAAGCCTAGTTAGTACCTGTGAACAGTTTGGAAACTGATGCCAGCCAAAGTAAGGAGGAAATTCTTTATGATACGTCTTTTCTCCTCTAAGATTGATCCTTTCTCTACACTTCCCAAGTTCTCAAGCTTGAGAAGCACAGACTATGCACACTTACCTCCTCTCCCTCAATATACTTCCCCAACATAAACATCCCATATATTTCATTTGCTGACAAATATATAACATTTTATGTTTCTTCCTGACTCCCTCATCACTTCCACTTGTACACACAGACTTCAAACACCATCATTACATTCTTAGAGCTCTCCTTGCCCAGTATTACCAGAAAGACTAGTGTCTCCAATATCTCCCTTCCTTCCTGTGGTTCCTTTGGCTGCCCCATCCCAAGCCCACATAGACTGTCACCACCACACATATCCTGATACTTTACCTTGAATTAATGTTCTACATTGTGACTATGACAGCATCCCAATCAAAAGTAACTAACACCAAAACGCTTTCCTGTTCAGTATCTTCCTTCTTACTGCCTCCTAGCATCAAGCTGCAGATCCTGGAAATGGCTTGCAAAGCCTTGCCGGTCGGACTCTACTTAACTACAACTGCAGATTCTGCACTATGTTGCTCCTAATCCCTTTCCTTAAATACTGTCCTCATCTACAAGCTGTTGCTGTTAACTGAGCTCCACCTCACCCTATTTCCATGCCCATTTCTACTTAGGTCATCCTAGCCAATGCTTCCAAATCTGAAGGGCACAATGCATCTTGTCTCTTAGAGCCTGAATTTGTTTCTAATATCATACCCACTGTACTGTGTTTTTGTTTTATTCATGTTTGCCTCTCCCTTAGTCTATGGGATCTATGCAGTCAAGATTTCATCACTTATAGTTCAAGTTCCTACATCAATAATGGCACATTGCAGAAAATTAATAATAGCGATAAAACAGGAGTTTAATGCTTACAATAACCTTATAAATATGCACCCTTATTGTTCCCAATTTAAAGAAGAGGAAACTGAGTTATTAAGAATCTAATTATTTAGGCATGGTGATATATGTGTATAATCCCAGGATTCAGCAAAGATGGGCATGAGGATTTTGAGTTTGAGGCCAGCTGGGCTACATAGTGAGATCTGTCTCAAAACAAACAGAAAATTGATAATTTACTCAAAATCAAGCCATCAGTAGCATGATCAGTGCACATAAACTCTTAGCCAAAATATCACAAGGATAACACCTAGCTTAGTTCTTGATAGAATCCTTGTTCCATTCTGAAATGTATCTGGTCCTCCAATGTTACGCTAAACATTATTATCTTCTAAGTTCACCCGAGAGCAGTCCATTAAGCTCTGTCTACAGCATTCACTGGCTTTTCTAGATCAATATTCCTAATGTCTCCACTTTCCTCCCACAAAACAGTACAAGGCATAAAACCCACATAGTCAGACCTGACATAGCAGAAAAAAGAAAAACCTCCTTGTGCTACTAATTTCTGTCCAGATTAAATTTCTGTCACTGTAACAAATACCCTGACAAAAAGCAGCATAATGGAAGGAAGGGATTTATTGAGCTTACAGCCTTAGGTTACATTATTGCAGCAGGGAAGTCAAGGCAGGAACTTAAAGTATCAAAGAACATCCACCGTGGAAAGAGAAAAAAAATGCATGCATGGATCCTTGTTTGCTTAGTACTTAGCTAGCTATCTTCAGTCTTACACAGTTCAGGGCCCAGCCTAGGCACTGATGCCACCCACAGTGGGCCAGGTCAATTAACAATCAAGATAATCCCCCCACAGTATGCTCAGAGGACAATCTAAATAACTGATCATTAAGACTCTCTTCCTAAACAATTTTAGGTTGTATTAGGTTGACAGTTAAAACTACTCAGCACACCAAATAAGTGATTGTACTGTTTCTTTTTTATTTTTTATGTGTATGAGTATATTGCCTGCATGTATGTAAGTGCATCTCTCTTGTGCAATGCTCCAGAGTCAGAAGAGGGAATTAAATTCCCCTGGAATTGGAGTTACCAACAGTTGTTAGCCACCATGTGTGTGCTTGGAATTGAACCCAGATCCTCTTCAAGAAAAGCCAATACTATAACTGATGAATCATCTCTCCAGACCTATCCTGTTTATTATTAACACATTAATATTGATAATTAGCATTTTTGTGTTAAAACACAAATTAGAAAAAAAGATATCCCTCACTGAGGGATGATGGTGCTGGGGAAGGAGAGTTGCTTTTCCTCAGTGGTAAATTGTCCATGCTCCAGCAAATAACCCCCCACCCATGCTCATGAAAACAATGCTAATTAAACTCAGTGGGTCATATTCTAAAAATACATAAAAATAGAAGGAGGACTTGTTGAGAAGAAGAAAGAATTTTGAGGAACTTGGAGGGGAAGCAGAAAGGGCAATGGAGTGAATGCAATCAAAGTAAATTATATAAGAATATGAAAAAGACAGAAAAAGGAGAATTGATTTTAAATGTAATAATATAGAAAAATAGATCATAAGTGGAATAATTTGCTACCAATAGCCTTTGTAGTTTTGGGAGTCTTTTGGATTACCCTGGTCACCAACTCAAAGGAAGGTTTCTCCTGTCTGACTGTTTTTTGTTATGTAGCTTTTGTTGGGCCTTTGGGACCCTCATACACATAGCATGGAGGAAAATGAGGCCTAATATAATTTCCTAAGCCAGGCTAAAGTTTAGCAACCTGCCTCTGGCCTGTCACTCCTGTGTGGAGGTGACTCGGCAGTGCCCTATCTTAAATGGCCTCTGCCCTGTAACAACTGGCATAATAAATTCCCAGTGGCCCACAGTCTTTGCCCCAGATGACACATTCCTATACCCACCCCCTTTTCCATACCCCTTTTGCTTAAACTATATAAATTGATGCCTGACACAATAAAGTGAGTTCCTGCCTCGACGAGACTCCCGACTCAGTGTGGTTTTTGAGTCCCCGACACTCACCATCCCGCTCAACCCCTAAGAGCGGGACCCAGGCTGGTCCTGGCCTCTCCCCCTGTGCTGTACCTGTAGGAGCTTCTGACGGATTGGTGCCCCGTGTGAGGAGCTGCCTATCACAAAGTTCGCTGAGGGGTCAATCGGTCTGCGGGTGAGCATACCCCCATAAATTATGGGGATGTCCAGTTCTAAGCCTGACCCCTTTTTAGATTCCCTCAGGGTACTGCTCAAAAGCAGGGGCCTTGACCTCTCAGACAGCCAAGCTCTCCAGGCATGGGGATGCTTGCTAAAGATCGCACCCTGGCTTCCGGAGAGCAATCTCTTTGGGATATTTGGGATAGAGTTGAAAAGTTGATCATAAGGGCCCAGGTAGAAAAAGGGGAGATCCCCCCTCTGGGAGCACTCCCCACAGTGTCAGCCTTAAAAGGCTTCTTCCCCCCTCGACCTCTGAAATCAAAAGCAGTGGAGGCCCCAGCCCCAGCTAAGGCTGCTGACCCGGTCCCTGAGGCGCAACCAAGCCCAAAGCCGGATCCTAGGCCCCCAGGCCATACAGATCCACCAGACCGTCCTGGGCCCCTCTACCCTCCCTCGATCCTTTTGGGAGTGCCCCTTGGCCCTGTAAGGGCCCCACTCAGGCAGACTCTCAGACCAAGCCGTTCTGGGCTCCCTCTGCCCCTCCCCCATACGGGAGGACAGTTGTGACTGACAACTTTATCCTGTCAATGTTAATCTGGGGGGCAACTGCCCCGCTGCCTGGTACCCTTGGCAGGCTCAGGACCTTAAGGACCTAAAGAAGGCCATTGCAGAAGACGGACCCAACTCTCCCTGGTCTGAGGCTATTCTGGAGGGGCTGGCCCATGAGGCGTGTGAGCCGCGGGACTGGAAAGAATTAGCCAAAGCAGTACTCCCCGGTCCCGTTTTCCTTAAATGGCTGGCCTGTTTTAATGAGGAGTGCTACATTCGCGGAGAAAGCAATCAAAACACCCAGTCCCCCATACTATTACTTTTGGCATGCTCTCTGGCACTACTGATCAGTTCGCCACTGGGGCCCAGCAGGCGGCCGTTGCTCCTCCCTATCAGGACCAGGTCCTGGCCATAGGCCTGGCTGCCTGGAGAAAGTCAGATGAAGGACCTACTGAATCACCCATATCTGGGATTACTCAAAAGGTATCAGAAGACCTCCCCTCCTTTATAGATAGAGTGCAGAAGAGCCTGCAGAGAAAGTTCCCTTCAGGGGAGTTGCGTGACTGGTTTGTCCGATCACTGGTTTGGGACGGCATGACCACTGATCATAAGATAGCCTGTGCCTGGCTGAGAAGCCAGGCCATGGACAAATGGATCATAGCTACCCGAGATGTTGGGTCCACATCTTATCTGACGAGGGCAATGGCGGTTGCACTTCAGGCTAGCCGCTGGGAGGAGCTTCAAACCCTTATCAATGTCCTACAACAGACCAAAGTGCCCAGTAAGTGGACCTGCTTTGGGTGTGGCCAGGAAGGTCACTTCCGGCGGGAGTGTCCAAACCAGTCCAAGAGACCCCCTGTCCCTCTGGGGGTGGGGGAGGGGGAGGCCCGTGCACACTCTGCCCTAGATGTAAAAAGGGTTTTCATTGGGCTCGTGATTGCAAATCCAAATTTAACCTTAAGGGTAAACCTTTAAACTCCCCTCAGGGCCACCCTCAGCCCCGTCAAATAAGGGGGACGAGCCAGTTCAGACTCATTGGACAGTCCCATTGATCCCTGGCTTGCGGCCAAAAATGACCCTAACCATAGGAAACAAGACCTTCAAATTTCTCACTGACACTGGGGCAGACCGCACAGTGATTAGAAAGGAGGAAGTCCCACACTCCTGGCAGTTAGTGCCCAGTCAGTCCTTAGTGGGCATGGGTGGGCAGTCTACATCATGGGAAACTGCCACCTCGCTACCCTGGATAGATCCCAACGGGAGTCATGGAGAGGTGCGCCCTCTTGTGGTCTCTGGCCTAACTGCCAACCTTTTCGGTCAGGACATTCTGGGTGAGGCTGAGGCTTTTATCACTAGTAACCATAAGGCTTTCTATAATGATCTCCTAGACACAGAAGAATATGAACAACAGTTCAGAGAGGGCCAGATAAGCCACTCCAACTATACGGACGACCCCTACTTTGAACACCTCAAACAAAGACACTCTCAGGTTCACCCCCAATCCTAAGGGCCACTGCTCACCCCTCAGTAATCCAAATTCAGTGGACACCTGTGGACCCCGTATGGGTTGAGCAGTGGCCTCTCCCTTCACATAAGCTTCAACATCTTTATCAACTGGTCAAGCAGCAATTAGATCTGGGGCATGTAAGGCCATCAACAAGCCCCTGGAATTCTCCTGTGTTTATCATTAAAAAAGCCAGCAGCTCCTGGAGACTAGTACAAGATCTTAGAAAAATTAATGAGAGAATGATGCCTTTAGGGACCCCCCTGAGGGGGCTCCCCTGGATTCTGGCAGTCCCCAAGACATACCACTTAACTATTATTGATATTAAGGACTGCTTTTTCTCAATTCCCCTCCACCGCGACGATACAGAAAAATTTGCATTCTCCATACCCTCAACCAATATTCGTGGGCCGGATTTAAGATTTGAATGGACCGTCCTGCCTCAGGGTATGGCCAATAGTCCCCCTATTTGCCAATATTACCTAGCCCACATTTTCGCCTCACTGATGGGGCAGCCGGATGTTTTATTCTATATTTATATGGATGATATAATTCTGGGAAGCCCCAAGCCCTCCAGTCTCCACTAGCTAACCTCTGACTATCTCACTATTCTTCAGAAAAACAACTTTAAGGTGGCCCCCAATAAAATTCAGAGTATCCCTCCTTTCAAGATACTAGATACCACCTTATCTATGGACACTGTTTCCCCCATTAAGCCTCAGCTCACCATTCAGGACAATTATAGCCTAGCCCAACTCCAAAAATTACTAGGGGAAATTAATTGGCTGAGGCCCTGGACACCCATCTGTACTGAAGAGTTAATTCCATTATTAGATCTCTTGCAGGGCCTTGACTTAGCCTCCAGAGTGGTTTTACCGCCTCAGTGCCAACAAATTCTAGCCAAAGTCCAACAGTCCATAAATGAGGCCACTTTAAAAAGGTTTGATCCTGACACCCCAATGTCTCTTTATCTTTTCATTGGAAGTGTGTTGTGCACTGCTCTTCTCGCACAAGGGGGTGAGCCCATACAATGGATTCATCTATCCGTGGGCGGAGCCCCTTGAGTTTATTCCACGACCAACCTAATTGCCTACTGCAATATCAAGGGTAGGAACATAGCAGTCCAGTTGTTCGGTATTGAGCCCCATTCCATTATCACTCCCTATAGATGGACAGATTTTACCTGGCTTCAAAAAAACAATTAGAGGATTGTGCTGGCTCTAGGGGGATTTCTTGGCAAGGTTGACTGCCACTATGGTCCTTATAAGAGGATAACCTCCTTCTCGAGGTTGGAGTGGGAGCCCCACAGACTTTTTCTTTCTCAACCTGACCCTAAATTCCTAACCGTGTTTACTGATGGAGGACTTCTGGGATCCTCTCTGGTCATCTACCCTCCCCTAAAACAGACACAAACTCCCATGCCCATTAAATCAATCTCTCACGAGATTAAAGGGTCGCCACAGTTTAAAGAACTCTTTGCCATTGTCATGGCATTAGACTCTATATCAGAGCCCTTCAGCCTGTTCTCAGACAGCCTGTATGTGGTTAATTTACTGCCCAACCTAGTGGAGGCCCATATTAGATTAGACTCCAACCCCATATCTCCTCTGATGATTCAGGCCTGTACTCTACTTAAACTCAGGGTAAATTCAATATTTCTCCAACATCTTAGAGGCCACCAAAACTTGCTGGGGTTTCTGTCAGAAGGAAATAAAATAGCTGATCAACTGGCCTCTTCACATCAGCATCACACAGTTGCTGAGGCTACCCAATTTCATCAATTGACTCATGTTAGTTGGAGAGGGCTTAGACATAAATATCCCCACATGGCAGTCAAAGACCTAAAAAAAGTTATACGCACCTGTCGATCTTGCCAACCTTTCCTTCAGGTCTCCCCTCTTCAAAATTCAGGTACCAACCCCGGAGACCTTCGGCCTAACACTCTCTGGCAAATTGATGTCACTCACTATGCCCCATTTGGAAAACTCAAATATATCTTCCTATCAGTTGATTCCTTCTCATGTGCCTGCTGGGTGAGGCCCTGCTGGGTGCCTGCAGGGAAAAGGCCAAACAGAATCAGTCACATGCTCCAATGTTTCACCACCCTTGGACTGCCTGATCAAATTAAAACAAATAATGGCACATGCTTTGTAAACAAGCCTTTCTTTGAGTTCCTTCAAACATGGAAAATCTCACACTCCACGGGCTTTCTTTATAACCCTTGGGGACAAGCCATTGTTGAGAGATTCAACCAAACCCTTTAGACTCAATTACAAAAACAAAAGGGGGAGTCCCTGCCCCCACATGACCAACTAAAAAAGGCCTTATTTACCTTAAATATTCTAAATTTTTCCAAAGAAGACAAGTATTTGTCCCCCTTCCAAAAACATTGGTCCACATCTACCAGCTACAGCTCCATTCTGGTCAAATGGAGAGACCCGCTCACTGGAGCATGGAGAGGACCAGACCCACTTCTTACAGCGGGAAGAGGGTTTGGGTGTGTATTCCCTCAAAATGAAAAGAGACCCCTCTGGGTGCCGGCGAGGGATATTAAATATTTGCCCCAACAAGGGGACCATGATGATAACCCATCCAGGGAGTGTTTCACCCCTGAGGATGGTTCCTCTGTTTCTCCCTCAGGGGCAATAAAGGATGTGGACGCTGTTACTCCTGACACTTCTGATTCCCATCCCGCCCAGTGATCAAGGATTTGGAGACCCCAATGATGCAGCAAGGCAACTGGAGGCCCAATATGGAAAGCCCTGTGAGTGTCAAGGCAGAACTTATTCTGCCTATAGCTACAAACAGGGAATGGTGCTTCGAACGGTGGACTGCAGAGATCATATGGCCCAGCTTATAGTAAAAATCAATCAAAATGGTCCATTTTCCAGATATCAGAGTTGGGTCTGTATCCTCAAGCCCAAGATTATTCCCATTATTAATGGCAAACCAGGCCATTGTCCCTGTTCCTCGTTTTACCAAACCATACATACTGTCTGCTACCAGTCAGCCCAACAATGTGTTAGTCCTTCCAATAATAAAACCTATTTGTATATCCTTAAAAGACATGTGTTGCTGTTGACAACATTCTATGTCTGTCCCAGGTCCAGTAGAACTGCATCGCAATTGCATATTTGCAGGGGGGATGCCTTTTATTGTACAAGATGGGGCTGTGAGAGCACGGGGATGGGGTACTGGATTGAGGGTAAAGGACCCATCCAAGTTAGTAGGGTCAAGCAACAACAACTGTCTACAAACCCATTATATGGGCAATGTGCAAATGATCGTTGTAACCCCATACAGATCAGCTTTACAGAACAGGGAAGAAAGGAAGGAGGATAGAAAGCTGGAAAGATGTTTGGGTTAAGACTCTACATCTCAGGATATGACCCCAGCCTCCTACTAATGATCAGGAGGGTTGTCGAACCCCTGCCTTACCAGGAGACAGTGGGTCTGGCCCAGTTTCCACCTCCAAGGCCCACCACCCCTACACATGTCGCTACTAGCCCAATGCCTGCCAGTAACACCCTGGCGTCAGAAGCATCTGTGCCTGGTAACCCTGGTCCGGGCTTAAGTGGGACCAAGCATGAGGACATTCGTTGGGCAGTGCAGCTTGCTTATACTTTTCTCAGTGTCTCTAGACCCGAACTTGTTGACCCATGCTGGCTGTGCCTAGACACTAGCTCTCCAGTGGTGGAGGCTCTGGGGACAATGGGAAACTTCACAAACACTACTCACAGTGATCAATGCAGATGGGACAGGATCAGCACAAAAACTGCCAGGCTCCCCCTGCCTCTCAAACATGACAAAAATATGACCTGTGTTACCCCTGAGCACCCTGGTGGACACTCCTGGGGGCGCTGTCAAAACATCACTTCAACAGGGGGTAACTGGATAGTCCCTACTGAGTCTTCATATTATTGGCTGTGCCAAAATTCGGGTTTGACACCTTGCCTTTCTCTTGCAGTGTTGTGACAATCAGGTGGGGGGGGATGTATGCGCCCTGGTCTTCCTCTTCCCTTATGTCATTTATCATTCTGCTGAGGAAATACAGGGCTGAGAGAGACATATACAAAAGAGAGAGTTGCTTTCCACAGTTGTGGTTTCTACACTTGTGGCCTTGGATCTGGGGGGACGGCCCTTGGAGCTACATCCTTAATAATGGCACAAAAAGGCCTCCAACAGATCAGGACAGATATGGATGCTAGCCTAGATAAAGTTGAGACGGCCGTTAGGTATCTCCAGGAGTCGCTTTCCTCTCTAGCCCAAGTAACTTTACAAAATAGGAGGGGGCTCGATCTCCTGTTCCTCCAGCAAGGTGGTCTATGCAAAGCCCTCAGAGAAGAATGCTGTTTCTATACTGATAATTCAGGAGTGGTTATGCATAATCTTAACAAATTAAGAGAGGACTTAAACAGGCATCAGCGAGAACAGGAGTCCTGGT
>NW_008355272.1:9745659-9754797 GCF_000622305.1 Nannospalax galili
AGGTGATGTTACAGAACAACAAAAATAAAAATTAAATCTACTAACGGCCGAAAGGGGAGGCATCTGTTTATTTTTACAGGAAAAATGCTGCTTTTATGCCAATAGATTCGGGATCGTCCAGGATAAGATTAAAAAAAATTCTAAAAAGATCTAAAAAAGAGGAGATGAGAGTTTCAAGAAAACCCCCTCTGGACCCGCTTACATGGTCTCTTGCCCTACCTCCTCCCACTACTTGGCCCCCTCCTCACACTTCTCCTTATCCTTACTGTCGGGCCCTGGATATTTAACAAATTTATGAGATTTGTTCACCAGAAAATAGAGGCAATCAAGTTACATCAGGTCAAGGTTCGTTATCACAGGCTTACTGATCAGGAGCCAGGCTCTTACAATTGGCCATCCTTGTACGATTGCCCGACCCCTGCCCTCCATGTAGCCAATGACAGGTAAGATCCTCCCAGACTGATGAACCTAAGACAGGAGCCATGAGGGTAATCATGGATACCCAAGGACGGGCAACTTCAGTACCTGAGGAGAGGCAACCTAAGACAGGACATGGAGAGGCACTGTGGCGAGTAAGATTCATGACACCCAGTGACGGGTAAGATCTCCAAAGGAAAGACAATCTAAGACAGGGGTTAGATTTCTCCGCCCTCACAACAAAAACAAAAGGGGGAATATGTTGGGCCTTCGGGACCCTCATACACATGGCATGGAGGAAAATGAGGCCTAATATAATTTCCTAAGCCAGGCTAAAGTTCAGCAACCTGTCTCTGGCCTGTCACTTCTGTATGGAGGTGACTCGGCAGTGCCCTATCTAAAATTGCCTCTGCCCTGTAACAACTGGCATAATAAATTCCCAGTGGCCCACAGTCTTTGCCCCAGATGACACATTCCTATACCCACCCCCTTTTCCACACCCCTTTTGCTTAAACTATATGTTGGTGCCTGACACAATAAAGTGAGTTCCTGCCTCGACAAGACTCCCGACTTGGTGTGGTTTTTGAGTTGCCAACACTCACCATCCCGCTCAGCCCCTAAGAGAGGGACCCAGGCTGGTCCTGGCCTCTCCCCCGTGCCGTACCTGTTAGAGTGTCCGACAGCTTTCAGTTTTACACATAGACTCATGTAGAGATATTGTATGTGGTTGTTGCCACTGTCCTTGATTGCCTCCAAGATCTTGAAGGTAAGACAAATTTCTAAAGATGGGACATACTTCAGACACAGGATTTGATGCAATGAAGCTAAAACTGTCCTGGAAGCCACCTCCCTGAAGGCTAGCTCTCATAGTTTTAGAGGACACTATTTAAGCTACTAAGGGAGAACATTAATCAATGGACCCCAGATTTAAAGTCTAATAACCACAACGACAAGCACATTAAACTATATTGGGGCAGTAGTGACACTTTTACCTTAGGGATAATCAGCAGCTGCCTAATTGGGCTTAAAGCCCACTCAATGAGAAGGAACTCATGTGTGGTACTCTAAACAGTCAAACACATATGACTGGAGAGGTCATGAATCTTAAAGAAAACCCTAAGACTTTCACATCCCCAGACAAAAGTAATTTCTCACTACATGTTAAATATGGATACTTATATTTACAGACAAGCATGTCAGTAATCACTCAGCAAAGAAGCTTCTTTTGCAACTGACAGAGATTGTTACAGAGTTCCAAAACTGGCCATACTAAGAGGATAAGTGTCTGTGGAATGCCCAACTAAAAGTGGCAAATTTACAATAGAACCTCTATACCAAAGGCTCATGAAACATAGTGGGATAAGGGGTAGAGAGACTAGTACTGCATCTCTCAAGATGTTTTATATGAAATGTGCAAAAGTTCAATAAAAATATACATTAAAAATACTAAAATACTTCAAGAATAGCTTAAAACAGAAAAATAATTTGAGGAGCTAGGGAGAAATTAAAGTGCTTACTATGCAATCAGGAGGACCTGAATTCAGAACCTAAGAACCTATGTAAAAGCCAGGCACAACGGTGCATGCCTACAAGTCCAACACTGGGGACAGTGGGGAAGATGGAGATAGGCAGTTCCTGGTGACTGGCTGGCCAGCCAGTCCAGGCAAAACGCTAAGCTTCAGGTTCATAAGGGACCCTGTCTCAAAAAAACCCATAAAGTTAGAAGTTATTGAGGAAAGAAATCCCAACATCAATCTCTGTCCTCCACACATGTCCACATTGGTGAGTGTACATCCATACACACATGTACACACAAGAATACAACACCCACTCAAATACACACAAATATAAAACATTTGAAAATGTCAGAGAACAAACTTTGATGAGTTAACAAATCAATGCATCAGAATAAATAATATTCTCTTAGCAGTTTAAACTTGGACTCTGAGTAAATGTGAACACCATTAAATCTTCCACTGCTAACCGACTGCATCAGGTCTCTCCTTGTAAGAACAGAAAGTACCTTGGTCCATAGTTTCAGGATATAAACAGTGACTCACATTTATACCATTGACAATGTGGTTTTCTTGAACAAGAGGCATCTTATACAACTGAACTTTTGGTTGCAAATATTTTAGCAATAAATTGACCCATTTTAACACAGGATGTGCATACCAGTACATCATAGGGAGCACATATGTCATTCACCATACATCACCCAGTAAAAGGACATAATATGCTCTGCTTCTTGATAAAAGCAGAAATCATGAGCTTTTGGAAAGAGCAGTTTGTGAGCTAATTTTTGTTGACCTGATGACCTTAGACTTGAGAACCAAAATTATAATGCATAAAAGTCTCATGAAAGGACGATGGCTTCATCAACTAGTAAAGTTTGATTATTGTCAAAGAACAATACATTATACAAAAGTGAAAAACTAGACTATTTTTGCTTTCATTTGATATCCATGAGTACATAGAATTCCCAGGAGCTACATAAAGATAAAAAATCTGACTAATAAGGATATGAAATTCCCACGAGCTTAATAAAGATAAAGAAAGCCATGGACTAAAATGAACATGAAACAGTACTTTAAGATTTATATAGTGATAAAATCTTATGTAATTCAAGTATAAAATTTAGGACTGGGGAAATGGCTGTGTGCACAGTATAACACAAGCGTGAAGACCTGATTTTGGATCATCAGCATCTACGTAAAAGCTGGGTGTGGTGGTGTATACCTGTGACCCAAACACTGGGGAGAAGAGGAAGATACAATAGATCTTGGGGTTTACTGACAGCCAGTGAGGCTGAAAGGATAATCTCCAGTTCAGTTAGAGACTCTGTCTTAAAATATAAAATGAAGGGCAATAGAAGAACATGTACCAGGTTGACTTCTGGCTTTCACATGTACACACGTAAGCAGGCACACATACATGATACACATATACAACACATAAAAACACACAAATAAGTAGTAAAATTCTGTGCATTTTAGACAATGTATAAACATGCAAAGAATCTTGATAAACAAGATGTTCTTTATCACTTACATTTGACAATATCGAACATATATACAATGTGGGTTCTTTTATAACTAATTCATACCCTTATTTACTGCATTTTTATTGTATTTGCCCTTCCCATTACTCTCTCTTATCCTCCTCCCACACCCACTGAACACCTTCTGTCCAATTAGCTCCCTCTTATTTTCATGTCTAATTTTGTGAATGTGACTCATCAAATGTGATTTGAGTTGCTGGCATTAGCGTGAATGGAGGTACATTTACTGGAGTTCGGGGTAACTACTAATGGCTATACCACTGAAGAATATGACTCTGCTCCCCTCCACACAACCGATTAGCTGCCAATAGCTCCTCAAGAAGTAGGGGGCTGTTCCATCCAGGATGGAATAGTGAAGGACCTAATCATGTGCAGGCCTTATGCCGGTGACCACAGCTGCTGTGAGTTCATGATTGCAGCAGCTATGACAGTTACACTGTACTCCTCCCCATCCTCCAGCATTGAGGACTTCCTGACCAACCACACCAAAGGAGTTATTTTACACATGGTACTGTGACTTTCATTTAATGACCTAGCATCTGGGAGCAGTATTATCTCCTCATAGTACCTCTATTCAGATTCTTTATTTTGTATTTACTTTTCTATACATAATTTTTTGTTAGTTTTCAAAGTAGTAACTTTTCATGTATTTTTCATACATCTTTAGTTATGGTTAACCATGCCTCTCACCTCCTCTGGCCCTCCTCCATCCCTGTTTAGTTTCCCCTCCAGTAGTCCTCCCTCTACTTTCATATCACATATGCATTTATAACTCCCCTTCAGGCTCCCACTCTCTCCAAATCCTAATAACTACTTTCTAAAGTATTCAACACCCTTATCCATCATGGAAATTTAAATAAAACTACTTTAAGTTCCATCTCATGCTATCAAGAAAACAAGTGCTGGCAAAGATCCTGTGAAAAAGGAACCCTCCTTCACAGCTTGTAGAAGTAAAAACTGGTGCAGTCATTGTAGAAATCTGTGTGGAGGTTTCTAAAAATTGAAAGATAACCAGGTGTAGTGGCACATGCCTTTGATCTGAGTACATGGGAGGTAGAGGCAGGCAGATCACTGTAAGAACCAGTCCAGTCTGGGATGATGGTCTACATAGCAAGTTCCAGCCAACTGGGGATACATAGTGAGACACTAAAAACTGTCTTTAAAAGCAAACAAAACAAAACAAAAAGTTAAAAATAGAATACCATATGACTCAGATACACAGATCTCGGTCATGTACTCAAAAGACAGAATCCCAAGATTTATATCTCCATGCTCATTGCTAAACTTCCCAAAATAGCTAGGACATAGAATCATCCTAGATGTCCATCACTGGTTGAATGAGTGAAAGAGTAATGAAAATGTGGTACATATATACAACAGAATTCTATTCTGCTATAAAGAGAAAGAAATTATAGACCGGGACATGATGGTGCATGTCTTTAATCCAACACTTGGGAGGCAGAGTAGGTGGATCTCTGTGAGACCTAGGCCATCCTGGTCTCCCTGGAGAGTCCAGGCCAGCTGGAGCTATAGGGAGACCCTTTCTCAAAAAGAAGGAATGAAGGAAGGAAGGAAGGAAGGAAGGAAGGAAGGAAGGAAGGAAGGAAGGAAGGAAGGAAGGAGAAAATATGTATGAAAATGAATGGAATTGGGAAATTTCATACTGAGATAGCCTAGGTCCAAAAAAACAAATGCCCCATGTTTTCTCATAGATGGATCCTAGCTTTAAGTTTTTAGGTTGAGGTGCTTAAGTTAGAGAGTCTGTAGAGGCAAAGAAGCAAGAAAGTAACAGCTGTTATTTCAAATATCTTACTCCCCCTGGTCATTCCCTCTCATCCCTGACTTTACTCTTCCCTCCCTTCTATCTTTGCTTTCAACCTTATTATCTCTAAAAAAAATCCAAAAAACTGCTTTCAAAAGTGCTGTTTTAAATATCAGGCTACACATGAGGTCCTTTCCATTGAGCTTTATGTCCAATTAGATAGCTGTTGATTACCCCCAAAACAAAAGTGCCCAACCTTAGCAGAGGAAATATTGGCAGCTGATCTCTGTTGCATGAGGGAGAGTTGACCTTCTTTCAGGAAATGATACTATATAGCTGAACAGGCTCCTATGGATGATCTCTGACCTACAGACATCTGGCGACACAAACGTGACTCAATGGGCCTTCACATATATGAGAGAATGTATGCAGTCCTGTGGGTGGGCTATTGAGGGGGTTGCAGATAAGGCAGAGGGTCTAAATACGATTAAGATGTAAGCGTTCTCACTGCTCCGCACTCCCAGCAGCACTTGATATTGCCATATTAGTCATTCTTTTTGATATTTAACAGTATCTAGTGTGTTTAATTTGAATTTTCTAATGACTAATGGTGTTGAGAAAATTTAGATATGTTTATTTTCTACTCATACATCTTCTCTGGTGAAGAATCTACCTGGATTTTGTCATTTCCAGTGGATTATGGTTTTCATATTGAATTTTGAGAGTTTTCTAGCTATTTGGAATACCACTTTGTATATCAGATATGTGCTTTTCAAGTATGTGTTCCCAGTGTGTGGCTTGCCACAGCAGTGCCACTTAGAGCATAAGAGTTGCTGAGTTTTGATGAAGTCTAGTTTATTATATTTTTTGTTATGTATGTGTAATTTTTTAGTATCTTGATACAGGGTCTCCCTATAGCTCTGGATGGCCTGGAATTTTCTGTGAATCAGGTTGACCTTGATTTCACCAGACATCCCACTGCTTCTGCCTCCTGAGTGCTTGGGATTAAAGTAATGTACCATCATGTCCAGATGTATTTCAGGTTGTGATGGTTAAACTTCATTGTCAACTTGATTGGATATGGAAATACCTTGAAGGTATACCTTTGTGTTTCCAGAGAGGTTTAATTTAGTAGGGAAGAACCCCCTGACTATTTGTGGATGACACTATCCCATGAACTACAATAAAAGGAAGAAAGGAGGAAATCAGCTGAGCACCAACGTCTATCTCTCCCTGCTTCTTGATTGTGGACACATATGAGCAGCCACTTCTTGCTTCCACTGCTGTGACTTTCCCACCATGAGTCAAATAAGCCTTTCCTTCCTTATATTGCTTTAGTCAGTTCTTTGTTACAACCATGAGAGAAAAAAAGAATACAACAGTATTTTGTACTTTTATGCTACCATAAAAGAAGTTCTTTTTAAAAATCTCCATTTTTTGGTTGATGCTACTACACAGAAATGCAATTACATTCTGTATATTAATTTTATATCTTCACTAAATTCTTGTCTTATGTTCATTAGCTTTGTGGGCATTCCATTAGAGGATTTACACAGACAATTATTATGGTTTGAATATTAAGTCTTCCCCATAGCTTTATATGTTGAATACATACAGAGTGTAGTGGCACTCTGTGGGAAGGCTCTGGAAACTTTAGAAAGTGGAGTCTAGTTGGAGGAAGCAGGTCACTGAGGGCAGTTTAGCAGATTAAACCTGGACTCAACTTCCTGTCTCACTCTCTACTAGAACATGAAGAAGTTCTTCCAGACACTTGGATCACTGTATGCATGGAGCCACGTAACCCTGGAATAAACTCTGAAATTGTAAGTTAAAATAAATCTTCCCTCCTTTAAGCTGTTTGTCTGAGGTGTTTTGATCAGAGCTATTCAACAGTAACTAATAGCCATGTCTAAATAAATATATATCTCTTCTCATATAATACAAGCTTTTTTCCTGAATGTTATGACAAAAGTTTCCAGCACAGTGAGAAATGAAAATGTATTGGGTGCCAAGATCCTCATCTTGTTCTTAATGTTAGGGGAAAAGCACTCAGTCTTTTACGTTTAATACTATGAGAGTTGGAAGTTTTAAGTAGATGCCCTTTGATAGTTAAGAGACTTTCAACTACTCTGAGTTTAATTAAAAAAGAGAATTGGATTTTCTTCAAAAGTGTTCTTACATGTATTTACTGAGACAAGAATTTCTTTTTTATTGTTTATCTAAAGAGTTATATCAATTGATACTTTCCAAATTTAAAGCTATTCTTAACTCACGAGCTAACTCTTACTTTATCCTGTGTATATACTTTTTCTGAATTGTTGAGTTTTATTTTGATAACATTTTGCTTAGAGTTCCTTCATGCATTCCAATGAGATGTTTTGATTTTTCCTTTTTTGGTAATTCATGTTTAATTTAGCTATAAATATAGTCCTACCCTCAAAAAAGTCAGTACCCTTTCATTTTTTATGATTTTACTGCAAAGTATCCTTTTGAAAATACTTCATTACATTCATGGTATTAATTTTCCATTGCTGTGATAAAACACCGTGACCAAGGGAACTTATAGAAGGAAGAGTTTATTTGCAACTATAGTTCTAGGGGGATCAGAGTTCATCATGATGGGGAGGCGTGGTAACAGGAGTGGCTGGAGTAGAAAACTTAGCACTCACATCTTGAAGGAAGCACAGGAAGCAGAGACAGACTGGAAATTCAGCAAGGCTTAGGAACTCTCTAAGCCTGCCCCCAGTGACATACTTCCTCCATCAAGGCCACACCTTCTAAAACCTCCCTAAATAGTACCATCAACTGGGGACAAGAGGTTTAAATACTTGGAGTATATGGGGACACTCTCACTTGCATTATTTCTAACAAGAGATCCAGTGTTATCCTCATCCATCTTCCTTTGTATATGTGTTCTAATTGTTTCTTTTTAAAATATTTTATCATTTTTATTTTTTAATATTTTATTATTTTTATTTAATGTGTATGAGAGTGTTGCCTGCATGTGTGTAAGTGCACCTGTGACATGCATGCAATGCCTGCAGAAGACAGAAGAAGGCATTAGATCCCCTGGAACTGGAGCTACAGATGGTTGTTAACCACCATGTGGGTACTGGGAATGGGACCCGGGTCCTCTGCAAGAGCAGTCAGTGCTCTTAACCACTGAGCCATCTCTCCAACCCCTATCATTTTTATTTTTATGTGTATAAGTGTATTGCCTGCATACATGTAAGTGCACCCAAGTTGTACAATGCTCAAAGAGGTCAGAAGAGGGTTTCCCATCTCCTGGAAGTGGAGTTACTGCTGGTTGTTATCCACCATGTGGATGCTGGGAAACAAACTTGGGTCCTCTGCAAGAACAGCCAGCATTCCTAACTGCTGAGTCATCTCTCCAGCCCCTATCTTCATTTCTTGTGGTTGGGATTTGTTGATATTTATCATTTTTATCAAAAATGTTTAAAAATATTTTATTTTATTTTATTTTATTTTATTTTATATGCATGAGTGTATCGCCTGCATAGGTGTAAGTTCACTAACATAGTGCTACACCCACAGAGGTCAGAAGAAGGCATCAGATCCCCTGAAACTACAGGTGCTGGGAATCGAACCCAGGTCCTCTGCAAGAGCAGTCACTGCTCTTAACTGCTGAGCCATGTCTCCAGCCCCCATTTTTTAATGAAATTTTGAGCATATTTAATGTCATTTATTTAAATTTCCTTTCTCATCTCCTCCAAGAACTACGTTACATGTATATTTGGCTCATTAAGGTAGTAATACAGCTCACTGAATCTCTTTTCTTTCTAACATCTCAGTCTTTCATTAAAAATAGCTGCCATGGCCATGACTTCAAAATCAATATTCTTTCCTTTTGTAATTTCTTGGGAGATTATATATATAT
>NW_008355272.1:9754913-9763039 GCF_000622305.1 Nannospalax galili
TATGGAAAAAGTTACAATAACTACTTTAGTATTATTCTGTAATGATTCTAAAATGTGTCATGTCTGAGTCCATTTTGATTGATTGTTTTCTTCATAATACTTTTTTCTTTCATATTTCTTTGACTATCTAATAATATTTTTATAATACACTGAAAGTTTTCTTTTGCTGACAGCTAGATATTTTATATTCCCATAGATATTCTGAGCTTAGTCTGTATATAATAAAATTATTTGGAGATGGTTTTAACCTTTCCATTTTTATTTTTATGATTTGGTAGACAGATCCTGCACATTACTCAGTTTAAGGATAATTAATGTCCGTTATTGGTGCAAGACTCTCCTAAGTATTCTACCCTATATTATGTGATTTATGAGTTTTGACAGTGTGACTAGTGGGAGCACACAACAGCTCTGCCCTAGTAAACACCAGGCACCACTACCTAATTCTCTCAGAGGCCCCGCCACTCCTTACTCAGGGAATTGTCTCTAAATGTGCATCCACCCTGGTTTCTCCCATGGTTCTCAACTATTCATTCTAAATGTAAGGAGCCAGTAAGCTTTTCAATAGCTGAACTACTCTTAAAGTGGTAGGCTAGGAAAGTCTGATAGTCTCTTCATGTGTTTTATTCACTGTAACTCAGTGACTACTGCCCTTGGTTGTCTGACATCATTTTCAGAATGGCTTTCCAAATGTGTTATATTTTTCTCATTGTTTCAAGAACGACTGTGGTTTTTTCTGTTATTCCATTTTGAGTCGAAGCTAAAATTTAGCTCCCACCTTTTCATCAATCCAGCTAATTCAAATAGTGTAAAGTCTGGCTTAACTACAAGAAAAATGTTCTGTGTTATGAACTCAGAGCTTGTAAATATCATCTGAGGACCCCTTGGAGGTCTATGAAACCCAGTTTAAGAGCCCTTACCCCAAAATATCAACTATCACTAAAAATACATCTGAATTTTTATTGACCTCAAATCCCAATTTTGTGTTTCTTCCCTTTATAAATGTGTGTCGTAAATCATGGTAATATTAACATGTGCAATTATCACCACTTAAAAATCATAGATATTTTCATTACTTTGCATTTTGTGTACTTTTTCCCAAAATGGGGATTAGAATTCTTGAGCATTCCCTACATGCTCCCTTCTCAGCCACGTTGTTCTTCGCTCCTGGTCATCTGAATACCCTAGAAGTCATTTTCTGTCTTCTCTTGTGTTGTCAGTATTTGATTGTATTGTATGATGGGTTGAACTGCTCAAACAATATCATTAACGCTCTTCATGTGTATGATACAAACAAGACCCAGGAAACTTAAGGCTCAGACCTTAATGGCTAGTAGCTCCCAAACACCAGCCAGACCGTGGATACCTTGGCTTGTGAGTTTTCTTCTACGTCACACTGACTGTGCCTGCAACTTCTGAGCTAGGTTTTGGCTTCTAAATTAAAATTGCTACAAAGTGAAATGCTTCTTCTGAAAGATAAAAAAAAATCACTTAAATCCAACAATTAAGTTTTAAGTATGAGAATAACCACATATCATTAGGAAGTATCTGTAGATGAGAGCTCGCTTTATCTGTTTCTGTAAAAACCTAACACTGCAAATTAATGAAAAATAAAACGTCGTCTGGGCTTATTATAAACTTGATGTACAGTGAATACAGAATAAAATCATCTCCACACTTGTACCATTATCTCAGTGCTTGGAAGAAAACTTCAGGGTAGGAGATGAACAAACGTGAGCACAAGTTGAATATTACCTTGCACTCTACCAGATTTGTCACTTTTGGGAAAGTTAGAAAAATTACAAGTTCTTAAGGAGACATACATTCAGTTCTTTCTAAAATGGACAATGTCTACAACTATAGGTCTGATCCTTTCAGTGACTCAAGTAAATTAGTCATGCTAGTGGTCCAACCAGCATCTTTTGGAATCCATCATCAACATTATTGTTGCTCAAAACAGAAAAATAACATCTTTCATCAGTCAGAGCTTTAGCTTTTGGAGGTGATGCTAAATGTTCATGCATCGGTCTTATAGCTCTACATGAAGTTCTGAAAGAGAAAAAGGAAGGATTCTATGTTTTAAAGTGGGGCTAGACTAAATTTATGTTAGAAAAATGCTATTCTGTGGATTTCTATTATGAATTTATGGATCAAATTACTAGGAAGAAAAATTCAATTTTGTATTTTAAGATGAGTGTGCATGGAACAGCCCAAGGAAGTAGACAATCTAGAGCCTATTTCAGGTCATCGGCAATCTGATTCAGTAATGCTTCTTCACAGATCCTGGTGTTGGTAAATATTTGCCAGTCTGGGTGTTCTGTGCCCAAGTTAATGTTCCTGCTCTCCCATCATCCCTTTCAAAGGTCTAAGAGAAATAGCCAAACCCAGTTACCCAAAATCCTGTACTTAGCACATAGCTTCTTTCCAACTCATTGTCTACAATTTATGGGGTTTCTGGCTACAGTAAAGAAGAAAGAAATGGAAAGCCATATTATTGAGCAACTTCTGTGCAGCCAGTGCTACCTAAGAACACTGCTACTCACTTTAATATTCACAGAATGTGGAGGTAAATATTCTTCCAGTGTTCTAGACCTGGGTTTCTTAAGCTTTGTCCACTTTCAACCCCTTTTCACCAGAGAAAATTTTCCATGACCCGGGGTATATAGGTATATAAAATAGGTATGTGAATCAAATACGGATAATAAATCATAAAGAAATCTTTTATTATTTTTAATTTTATATGTATGAGTGAATTGCTTCCATGTATATAAGTGCACCCATGTCATGCAATGCCCACAGAGGTCAGAAGAAGGCATCTGATCCTCTGGAACTAGAGTTATGGATGGTTGTTAGCCACCATGTGGGTACTCAGAGTCCAACTTGGGTCCTCTGCAAGAGCAGTCAGTGCTCTCAACTGCTGAACAATCTTTCCAGCCCCATAAAAAATATTTTAAAACAACTCATATTTACAATTTTTTCATTTATTAAAGACAAAACAAATGTGCATACTAAGAAGATAAACATGCTTGTTTGGTTTTGTGAAAAGAATATTTAAACCTCAGCTGAAGATTTAAAGAATATTTAAGCCTCAGCTGAAGATTCTGTGCATGACACAGAACATCTTCAGTGGTTTCTCAAAGTTGATCAATATTTTAATTTTAAAATTATAAATTCTGAAACAGTACTTCATATAAATACATAATACAAAAGTGAAGAAGCATGTTCAGGGCCACTTCAGAAATTGTTGGAAATTCTGCCCTAACCCTAAGCCCAAATTCATGTAGCATGTTTTTATTCAAATTTTTATTGTTTTGAGAATTTCATCCATGGGTACTCTATTTACATAATTTCTACTCCTCCCTCTCCCCACTCCAACTCTTCCTGTGATGACCTCAAATCAAGGTCATAACCTCTTCTCTTAATATTATAGTTACACACATAACACACACACATACACACACACACACACACACACATATATATATATATATAAGACCTAATGTACCATTTAGTATTGCTCATATGTACATGTGTTTAGGGAAGACCACTTGTGTTTAGCTTACCTATCAGAGGGCTCATCCCTGGAAAAGACTCAACAGCCAGCAAGTTTATGCATTTTTAAATCAACCCCATCAGCAACTCAAACAACAATTTTAAAAGTCAAATATTACAACACAGTACAACACATAGATGTACTAACTTGGTACTTACATCATTATAGAGAACTATTAAAGATATTGTTCTATAATTAAACCATAACATGTCTTTCAATAAATACCAACTTTGCACATACAGTAAAAACAGTGCAATTCTAACCATGAAATAGTCTCAGATATGAGCTGAGATATTTCAAATAGGGTTCATTGGTACTGTGTAGCAAGACCAGTTGTACATAATGTAATGTTCAGAATCACGGCTGCAGGGAAATTATATGATATAAAATAGGTAACTGTTCCCAGAAATACTTCAGATTCCTTGTGCATTTGATTCTAAGTTTTTGCCTATTGCATGTTCAGGAACTTTTGGCTGCTGCCACATTGGCCCCCCACAATCAGTTATGTAACCCCATATCAGGTAATGACCCACAGTTTAAGAAGCTGTGTTCTAAATAAAGAGTCTTATACTCAGGCAGGTTTGGCAGTTTCCCAAGATCATGTAGATATCGTGACAAAACTTCATCAAGGTCCATCTCCCTCTAAAGACCATGCTTTGTGTGAATGCCTGTGTGCACACACATATGTGTGTATATGCTGCATATCTGCATGCATGTATGTGGAGGAATGTGCTCACCTGTGTGGGCACATGTGGAGATCAGAGGTTGACATTCGGGTGTCTTCCTCAGTCATTTCTCCATCTTTTTTATTTGAGACAAGGTCCTTACAGAACCTGATTTGGATAAGCTGCCTGTCTCTACCCAGGGTTACAGGCATGTGCAGCCATGCCTGGCTTTTTATATGGGTTCTGGGACTTCAAATTTAGATTACTGCTTGCACAGTGTGCTGGATAACTTTAGTATCAACTTGACACACCTGGGTTGAGGGAGCCTCCATTAGGGAATTGCCTCCACTGAACTGGCCTGTGGCTATGTCTGTGGGGCATATTCTTGATTGTTGAGTGATGTGGGAGGGCCTGGTCCACTGTGAGTGATGGACGGGTAATTCTGTGTTATATAATAAAGCAGGCTGAGCACAGACAAGGGGAGCAAGCCAGTAAGCAGCATCCTCTAAGGCCTGTGCTTCAGCTCCTACCTCCAGGTTCCTCCCCTGAGTTCCTGCCTTGGGCTTCCTCAGTGATAAATGGTGACCAGGGAGATGTAGGCCAAATAAACCCTTTCCTCCCCAAGTTGGAGTTGATCAGAGTGTTTTGTCACAGCAATTGAAAGCAAACTAGAATACACAGCAATTACTTTACGCACTAATCTATCTCCCCAGTCCCCCAAACCATGCATTTTAATGTCTTCTTACATCTTCTTGAATACCAGTGTGGAAACCGCTAAAGGATCCCCATAGAATCTAACCTGTTCAACTCCAGTGAACATCAGCAAATGCTTTCCATTCAGAGACTAAATCTGAGCAATTGGAGTTGGAATAACTTACATTATGGGTGTAAACCTTGTATTCTGGAGCCTTAATACGGGAACAATTGTCCAAGAAGACATTTAAAATATTTGTAAGGTTTATTTCATAAAAACTGCATGTATGTTTGTGCACCATATGTGTGCTTTGTGCTTAAGGAGGCCAGAAAATAGCATCATATCTCTTGGAATTGGAGCAACAGCTAGTTGTGAGCCAGCATGTATGTACTGTGAACTGAACCTGGATTCTCTAGTGAGCCATCTTTCCAGCTAGGAAAAGAAAAATTTTTAAAGGTTACATAAATCAGAGCCCAGTATTCTCAATACTCACAAAAAAAATCATATAATTTAAAATATGACTTGATAGCATCTCATGTAGGTAAAGCCGGTTGGAGTCAATGTCAGGAGCTCTTATTTGAAAACAGAAGATTAAGCAAAAGGAAAGCATCCCAGTTCTGCTGCATTTTGTTGTATTTGCCTCTTGCCCTTACCCTTCCCTTTGCTGCTGCTGATAGCTTTGACTTCTGCACCACAGTGTCAACAGAACACACCACCACAGACCTAGTACATGAGCTTACCGGGGTCAGTGAGGAATCCATGTGTGTTCATTTATTTATTTCCTGGCAAAGAATACTCTATATGTTGTACAAGTTCTAAAAATAAGATGGCTTTCAAATAATGAAATGGAGTGATTATTGACAGAATAGATCAGGCAAATAATACCTATTGTTGCATTGTGATCTAAAAGGAAATTTGGAAAGGGGGGCGGGGGGACAAAGGCTGGTATACAGAGTAGAAGGATGTCTATCTTCTGGTCATTTCAGAATTGTAACAGATCCTATTCAAACCACCCAAGCCCCTTTGCCTCATCCTATGCATTAGGATTCTGAAATGATTGTTCCTGACTCACAGGGGGTTCATCACAGAAAACTAATTGTTGATCTTCAGATGCCTGCAGGCTAGCAATCTGTGCTACAAGTTTATCCCTCCTAGAGAAAAAAAAAATAGGAAAGTGGGGAGAGGAAGGAGGAGGAAAGAGGATGGACGCAACATGAGCATCTGTAACGAGCTAATTGGACCCTTGTGGGCCACCTAGCAGACACAAAATTAAAATAAACAGAGTTTCGCCTTGCACACTTTCAGTACTGGACTGTCACCATGCTGGGTCTATCAGCTTTTCCCCTGTCTCCTCCCTTAACCTTCACCTTTAAAGGACCTAATTATGGGTCTTGCTGAAAGATCATAAGCCAATTTCCTTCTCAAAAGAATACGGTATTTTGCCTCCAAACCAGAGACACTGTTAGAAGTTGGTAATTAGTATGGCTTGTTAATGGAGTTTGGCTGTGATTAAGCAGTGATTGAGTGTGAGTTTGGTACTGTCAGTGGGTAAGCCTGGGAGCGTGAGAGACATTTAATGAGACACCTGTTGTTGAGGCCCACTGGGGTTTGTTGCAGCTGACTGTCACTAGGATGTGGTGTGTGCTGAGATGGGGGCTGGGCCTTGCAGGTGGCTGGCAACATAGTGGAGCCCACCCTCTCCCTCCCATTCAGAGCTGGCTACATTTCTGAAGCTGTCAGTCATTGGCTGTAGTCCCTTGTCCCTGCATGATCTAGGCTGACTACTGCTAGGCTCTGACCCCAGTAAGGACTCCAGCTGCCCTGTAGGAAAAAGGTCCCCAGGTTCCCTTAAACGCTGCTCCCCACTATGGCCTGAACTGGGCAGTGAGTTATCCTCATTCATCCTTTCTTTCCATGAGATATAGAAAAGGAAACCGAGGCAGGGTGGATTAAATCGTGTGTCTATGTTCACACAGTCACCCCCAAGGCCAGGAATACCGTACTCAAAGGAAGCCCTTCTCAAATCTCAGAAGGAATTCCAAAGTGTGTTAAAATGATGATTCTCATGAGAATTCCTGGAATAGGGCCCTACAGATGGCTTCCCAGCAGCTCCCAGGAGCAGTCAGTTTCAGAGCAGGGACTGACCATATGTTAAATGTAGATGTGCAGGATGCATTCTTGGATTTGAGTCACACAGAATCCCTAAAAGATACATAGTTGTTGTATATTCCCATTTTATGATTAATACCATCTCATGCTTTTTTAAGGAGGAGAGAGAAGGAAAATACATAGTACCTTAACTACAAACAGAACCTGATGCTAAAATGTTCTGGAAAAAATGACCTAATCATGCAATGGAGTGGGCCTGGGCCTTGCAGGTGGCTGGCAACACAGAAGCAGCACAAAAATGTTAGGGAGATCTGACAACTTGCAAAAACCCACACTGCACACTCACTGCCAGAACATCTCCAGAAGGAAAATAGGACTTTTTTCTCAGGTTCTTTTCTGTCATGGTGCTGGGGACCCAGCAGCAACCATGCTACTCCATGCCTGCTCCTGCTTCTGTCCTCTGGTGCCCTGTCCAATTCTTCGGTGATGAATCCAAACTTCCTTGGTCAGAAATCAGGACCTTAAGGGAAACTGCTGTTTGTTCTTTCAGGCTAGATGTTGAGTCAAAACATGCTGTAGAATTCACAAGGGCACTACACCAACATGGGCTAGGGTAGGTGCAGCTGAGCGATTTCCAGACCAACCCAGTGTAACACGGATTCATGATTCATACCACATTTTTTTCAAAATTCAGATAAAGCTTTTCCAATATGAAAAAAAATATATTGGGGCTGGAGAAATGGCTCAGCTGTTAGTACTGTCATCAAAACATGCTGAAGAATTCACAAGGGCACTATACCAACATGGGCTAGGGTAGGTGCAGCTGAGCGATTTCCAGACCAACCCAGTGTAACACGGATTCATGATTCATACCACATTTTTTTCAAAATTCAGATAAAGCTTTTCCAATATGAAAAAAAATATATTGGGGCTGGAGAAATGGCTCAGCTGTTAGTACTGTCAGCTCTTGCAGAAGACCTAAGTTCAAATCCCAGCACCCACATGGTGACTAACAGCTGTTCATGACTCCAGTTCCAGAAGATCTGAAGCCCTCTTCTGCCCTACTTGGCCATTGCACTACATATAAATGCATATATATATATAT
>NW_008355272.1:9763072-9769697 GCF_000622305.1 Nannospalax galili
AATAAAAATAATTAATTAATTAAAAAAGAAAGCACACTATCTCCAGCTAAAGTTTTGGATGAAATTTGTAGAGCATAAAATAACTGAGGAACAGAACAGTCCAGATGTCTTCAGAACCTCTTATTAATATTAATAATAAATAAAGCTATTTAGATAATTCACCAAAGTATACAAGTAATTTAGAAGCCAGGCATGGTGACCGTGCACACTTTTAATCCCAGTACTTGGGAGGCAGAGGCAGGCAGATCTCTGAGATCAAAGACAGCCTGGTCTATATAATGAGTTCCAGGCCAGCTGGAGCTATAAGGAGACCCTGTCACACATGCAAAAAAAGTAATTTAGAACAAGGACCAACTTTGTCTGAAATCCTGTGGACCACTGAGGGTTTTGTTCTGATTTTCCAGGCACCAAGGCTTTGTCCTCCTTTAGAAGACTGCAATGAAAAGAATATACTCTTCGTATAATCTTTTGCCTAGTATAGTTTCCTTGTTTTAATTTTCATCACATTCCATTTATTTCCATTTCGATTTTTTTTCAGTTTTTAAAAATATATTTTATTATTTTTTTAAATTTTTTTATGTATGACTGTATTGTCTGCATGCATTCCAGTGAACCCATGTTGTGCAATGCCTGTGGAGCTCAGAAGAGGCCATCAGATCCCCTGGAACTGAAGCTATGGAAGGTTGTTAGCCATCATGTGGGTGCTGGGAACCTAACCCAGTTCTCTGCAATAATAGTGAGCACTGTTAACCACTGAGCCATTTCTCCAGCCCCCTTTGCTATCACTTTAAATTATCATAGAGTTATTCTATGTCATCTGTTGAGTTGAATTTTCATAATAATTTATAATCTACTATTGTGAACATTTGAATTACTTATAAGTGAACGCCTCACCGGTAAATGTCAATTTCCACATAGAGAACAAATATAACTAATTTTTTATTTGTTGATATTTTTGTGTGTATTTCATACAGAACATCCCAAACAATCTTATTCATCTACATAACCACTTCCCAAATGGCACCGTGCCATAGGCCCCCTCCCCCTCCGCCCCCGGCCACTGAAGCCCATATACTTTTGTCATCCCTGTTACTATTCACTGTGGTGCCCCCAGCCAATCCTCAGTGCTTGTCCATCCTTTTAACATTACATTGTTGATTGATTGATGTATTGATTGATGATTGATTGATTGATTGATTGATTGATTGGTGTTTGTGAGGGGATGTGCACCTGTGGAGGCCAGAGAACAACTTGTGGGAGTGAGTTCTATCCTTCCACAATGTGGGTCCCAGAAATCCAACTTGGGTTGTCATGCTTGGCTAAACATCCTTACCCCTGAGGTATCTCATTGGCCCTTGATTTACTTTTCTAGAGAAATAAAATAATGAACTGATATAAATAATAGGATAGGCAATCCTATTTTGAATATTATCGAAAAGTAATTGTCAGCTGGAGAGATGGCTCATGGCTCAGCAGTTAAGAGCACTGACTCTCTTGCAGAGGACCCAGTTTCAATTCCCAGCACCCACATGATAGCTAACAACTATCTGTAACCCCAGTTCCAGGGGATCCAATGTTCTCTTCTGACCTCTGTGGGCATTCATTGCATGACAAGGGTGCATTTACACACATGCAGGCAACACATTCATACACATAAAATTTTAAAGAATAATAAAAAAGAAATAAATGTAATTGTCATAATTTGATCTGATGAGAGGCAGTACTTAATAGGTAGGTACACTCAGAACTTTCCATGTATTCACTTTCTTAATGTCTGTGTTCATGACATCGCAGTATCAGATTCTAGGGTTCCTTCAGATCACTTCCAATAGAAACTATGCCTTGGACTGCTGGAAGGATATTAAAGTTTTAGACAGTTTCTCTATAGGTATTCAGTCTTTTTTTGTTGAACATGGTAACAATAGTTAGTCATATGGCAGAAGCTCTTTGGAGATGCAGACACGGCTCACAAGGATTTTGTTTTTAACTGTTAAAAGGATAATGTCCCAAAGGTGCCCCATTTCATGGATCCACATTAGAAAGGGATGCATAGGTAGGTGCCTTATGTAGTGAGAACAAACAGCAGATCCCCAAACAGATGCTTTGGGGGAGAATGCTGTTTCTGCCATGTATTAGATGTGTAGCTGGGGACAAAGAGCTTCATATTTTTGGCCCTCTGTCTCTTGGTACATCATTTTGGAAATGATACTATTCTTGCAATCAAGGGCAAACCTAAATCAACTCTCTAGCTCCACTTGCTTTTAATCAGTTTTAAGAATAACCAGTTTTGGAGGTCACATATTACTTGTTTTTCACTAGCTTTGCTGTAGATGATAACTCTGGTGTGTGGGTCAGGATGAGAATGATTGCCTGAGTAACTTTTCATGGATTTGAAGGTGGTTTTCTTGTATACACTGAGTATTCACTTGGGCCTGTTTGATGGGTGACATTTTGACATAAAGGAGCAGAAAACTCTCCCCTCAAATCATACTAACTACCCTGTTTTCCAAGTATGTCTCTCATAAAGAACCACAACCACTGAGTGTCATGTCATCTCCAGTTACTTTTCACCTGCTTTGTTGCTGCTGTTGCTCTTGGAACAGGGTCTCTCTGTTGCTCCAGTTGGCTTGGAACTCCCTAAGAAGACCAGGCTGGCCTCCATCTCACAGCGATCAGTCTGTCTCTGTATCCCAAGTGCTGGGATTAAAGGCATGAACCACCACACTCGACACCCACCCTACTATTTTTTAATTATTCATTTATTAACCACATACTTAGAAGAAGCATTTCATTACAACAGCATTGACATATTCACTAACTCTTTTGGTCCCACAAATCTTCCCACCTTGCAAATTAAGCCTCTTTTGAAAAGTTTTTATTCCGTGACTGGCATGCTTTGCAGCAGGTCAGAGGAGGCTGGTTCGGTAATGTTATCTTGAAATAGTGTTATTACCATTGTGCATAAAGTATGGAAAGTTCCTGGGGTGTAGCAGACATTTGATGAAGACTGAAGTGTTTCTCTTGTTCACTGTTTTGTCATGTTTCCTCATAAACACTTCCAGCATGGACCCATCCTACCAGTGTTGACCTGTTAAAGATGTCATAACACCTGCAAGTGGAATCTTATGAGTTTATCCATTAATACTACAGGTAAGTTTGCAAAATCCTAGCCAGGTGGCCTCACCTTTCATCTGAGTCATTTTCATAGCTTTCTACCTAAGCAGCAATCTTTACTAGACTCTCACAGATGCTACATCACTGTCTGTTGTGTACATGTGTGCCAAAGCGATACTTTCAAAATTTAATCCAGGGAAGGTCACTCTAACACCATAGAGTGACAGTCAAAGTCCAGCCATTGGCTACATCCCTAGCCTCCTCCTTCCACTCACCTGCCAGCCACCCTAAGTACTAAATTGATCACGCATTCATCCTGTCATTCCTTAGTCAGGCTGCCCTTTGCTGCTAGCCTATGGGGAATGTTCTTTTCCCAACATCCCCCCCCACCCCAACTGTCACATCAGCTCTCTGCTCAAATGACTGAGACTTTGGCAGGTTATACCTGTGACCCACCCACATCTGCCTTACCTTACCCATCATCCCCATTGCTCTTAGCAAGTCTAATATAACAGTTATTCCTAAAAACTGGTGTCTTGCTCCTTCCGACAGTGGTGAGGACTTCATTTTGTTTCCCATTGAGTTCTTGTTAACTTAAAACACTATCTTGTAAATCATTTTTTTGACTGAATAAGACTGGCTGGGGAGATAGCTCAGTCAGTGAATTGCTTTGTCACACAAGCAGGATGACATGAGGTTGAACCCCAGCAACCATTATGGTATGATGATGTGTGATTGTAATCCAAGCACTGCGGAGGCAGAGAGAGAGAGACAGGCAGCTCCCTGGAACTTGCTGTCAGCTAGTCTAGCCTAATCATACATCCTCAGATTCTGCTGAGAAATCCTGTTTCATAAAATAAGATAGATGGTACCGAAGAAGAGATGATTCTCAAGGTTGACCTCTGATCTCTACACATATGTTTACATACATGTGTTTCAGAAAACAAATATGTCTCTGCACACATAGGGACACACCCCTGCATGAGCACACACAATCACGCACACAAAGCATACATGGTGAATACATGGATCAATGGATGAATGAATGATGAATGACATAGTTCCTGGTAAGTTGTGGACCTTGAAGCATTGCAGTTTATCGAACGAGCAAACTGAATGAGTTGTTTTACCAAGGCCCCGCTCTAAAGGAAAAATCAACATCCTAAAGTGTGGCCCCATCTTTTGATTATGCCATGTTTTGGTGAAAAACCATCAAAAAGATTGTCAGATGAGACTGATCGAGGTCTGGAGAAGTAAAGTAATTAGGTGTAAGATGAACTCAACTCAGTACCCATGGCTTATCCTTATTGTCTCTGTCTGAGGGCCTGATGCTTCTAATATACTCCTGGACAGAGAGTGAGAACTCAAAATATACTGGTCACAGGACTCCCTGTAGACAGGCAACTTCTGTGAATATCACAGATTCCTTATATATCCCATGAAGAAGAGGCAGAGGCTTCTTTCTGCCACACACCAGAAGAGTCCCAGTTCCTGGCGTTGGAGCTATTCCCAGTAAACAGCCTGCAAGGCAGAGCCAGAGTGTGCTGGGTGCCTGCTGTTCTCTGGGCACTGTTCAGAGAAATTTCCTTCCTAGTGGGATGCAAAGGTCCCTTCACCCTCTCGAGGCCCCCAACCAGTGCAACTTTCAGATGTATGGATGTTTCTGCCAGTGTTGGCTCCCTGTCAGTTCCATGTAGAGGACAGCTACAGTTCTAAGTGCACAGTGCCCTGAGCATGCAGGTTAGAGGGCACTGCTGCACAGAAGCCAGTTGAAATTAAATACATAGATTCTTCCTCCTAACATGGTAAGTATCCTCCACTATTGCTAATATGTTTAGAAGCATGGGTCCTTGGGAACTCACTGAAATTAATCACAGAATGAACTTTGCACTATGGCAGACTGAGTCTGGAAACATCTACAGACTCAGAAGAGTTGAGATGCAAAAAGAGGAAGAGCCCTCCACAGTCAAATGGCATTAAGAACTGGTAGAGGTATCCCGAAGAAGGTTCGTGCAGGGCAGACAACACAAGGGAAACCATGCAGATGAACCCCAAACCAAGGAGAATGTTGTACACATATTGGGCTAGACTGCATTACCCAGTTCACATTCTGGAATTTGGGTATAGCTATTCTTAAATAATAATAATCCTTTTTTCTTCCTAAAGTTCCAAAATTTTAAAAAGCCTTTGGAGGATAAAGGATGCAATTTAGCAGACACCAGAGGTAACTTACACATTCTTTAAGCTTACTGTCCCTGTGTCATTCAGTTTCTCTCTAAACTGACCTAGTTGGAAGGCTCAATTCTATGCTTGCTACAGTGACAGCAGGATTAGTAAAACATCTCAAGAAAGGTGGAGCTTAAACTCTATTCTACTCACCAAACCTTTCCGCCCCCTCCTGCTCCTACCTGGGAGGGGGGAGCCACACTTACCTTGCACTTCACAGATGTGGTAACTTGGGGAACAACAGACAAGATGCATGACTGCCCACAGATGCACCATATCTTGCCAGCTTCAGAATGATGGCTGCATTCTTTGGATGAATGGGGCCAGGCGGGTCCTCTTCTTTTCCTCACTCCTTTACTTTAGGTTTTTCTGACCACATTTTACTATCATTCTTTTGCTCCCAAATCAAAAAGGACTTAAATGCCTTGGTGAGGGGGATGCCTTGAGTTTAAATGGTGGTAACATACTCTAGCATGAGTGGCATATTCCATTTTCCTTTATTAGCCTCCCTCTGGAAGGCAAAGTGGAATATGTTTTCCCTCACCTTTCAGGGTTGTGTGTGTCCCACACAGCAAGGTGCCTGTCTCCTGGAGGACATGTGCAGAGATCTATCTGGGAGTGCTGATATATCATGTGACATATCACAATCCACAGACAGCTGGGCTCTGCCTCTGCCAGGCGCTAGCTTAGTCATCTCCTTGTTCATTCACTGAGGAAAAAGAAGATGTGCTCAGCACTGCTGACTGATGTATTTTGTCTGGGGTGGGAAGAAGGGACAACTCCAGAGAAGTCTACAAATCCCATGGGTGGGCCAAACTTTGATGACTTGAATTAGTCTGCCCCAATTTATCATAATAAAATAAAAATAATATAATGGCTTCCATAGAGCAAATGCTTACCATGTGCTGGGCTTTGTGCCAAGAGTTGTAAAGCCATTTTAATCAAACCGTGCAAACCCATGGTTTGCCTCACATGCAGTGAGCAGCAAGGTTGAGCTCAGCACTGCCTGGCCCTCTATAGCAATTGCTGCTGCCATGCCTACTGCAATCTGTTTTGCAGCCATCGTTAGAGAAAAGTTTCTAAAATACATATTAATGTGAGTAACATTAATATTAATGTGACTTCTGTAAATCTGTAAATATTACTCACTCATGCCTGTAGTAAAACATTCCAATGTGCTTCCCAGTGAATCCTTCTTTTATTTATTTATTTATTTATTTATTTATTTATTATTTATTTTTGTTATTTTGGCTTTTTTTTTTGGTCTTTTTGAGACAGGGTCTCC
>NW_008355272.1:9770800-9804354 GCF_000622305.1 Nannospalax galili
CTTAGTTAGCTAGTTGGTTAGTTAAGCATCTTAAGACAGACCCTCGCTATGTAGAGCAGGTTGGCTCTGAACTCTCAGTGTTCCTGCCTCAGCCTGCAGAGTTCCGGGATTATAGGTATGTGCCCCCATGTCCAGCTCCAGAGAATTTCTAAATAAAATATTAATATGTACCTTGCCCTGGCCTCTCTCCAAACAAAGGGACTCGTGCCCATTTTGGTTAGTTAAGCATCTTAAGACAGACCCTCGCTATGTAGAGCAGGTTGGCTCTGAACTCTCAGTGTTCCTGCCTCAGCCTGCAGAGTTCCGGGATTATAGGTATGTGCCCCCATGTCCAGCTCCAGAGAATTTCTAAATAAAATATTAATATGTACCTTGCCCTGGCCTCTCTCCAAACAAAGGGACTCGTGCCCATTTTTATTGGAAATGGTTTAGGCTTTTTCATGCAGAACTTCTCCAAACCTACAGGATATCCAGGTTAAGTTTGACTCTCACAAGAACACAGCCCGTTGTGTTTGTCCACTGAGCATCTACATTCTCTTTCAGAGGAACTCATGAGTTCCAGTCTCCTGGCAACAGCCCCCAATGCTGGCTTCTCAGCACTTCAAGTTTCTCTTGAGACTTCCTCATTCTTCTTATTCATTTCTCCATTCTTATTTAGCACAAACCTATTTCCTTCAAGGGGGTAGTTGGAACCCATCTCCCTAGACCTGGCCTCACACCCTAGCACAAACTCAAGTTCTCCTTTTCCATCACTGTTATCCTCCTCCTAAACCTACTCTAAGTCCCAGGCCAAACTCTCCCTCCAGGGTCCCTCAGTTGCTGACAGTCCCTCTGTGGGATAGGTCATTCAAGCTATACAAGCCCATTCAAGTGTATGGCTCATACTCTAATTTTATGCAAGGCATAAGTCAACAACAACAAAAATCTCTGTTCAATGTTATTTCTTTGTCTGTTTTTGAGTTTCATACAATGTATTTTGATCATATTTCTCCCCTCCCCCAACTCCTCACTGATCCAGCCCCATCTCTCTACCCACCCAACTTAATGTTGTTTGTGTTGTTTCCTATTAAGTCCAAGTTGTGTTGTCCAAATATTAGAGTGTGGAACCTGCTCTGTAGAGTGGTAGATGTACCCTGGGGTTGATACCCTTCAAGAAATCTATCTCTCAGAAGCTGTTAAATGCCATTAGCTCCTTAGCTAGGAGTGGGACATTTTTACACCCACCCGCCACTGCTTCCATGCTGAGATTGTGTCTGGTCTGAGCTTAAGCAGGTCTTGTGTAGCTGTCACAACTACTGTGAGTTCATATGTACAGCTGCCCTGCTGTCTAGAAAAGTTTCCTTGTAGTCATCCACCAATGCCATTTCTTACTAAGACCAAAATAGTTCTGTGTCTCTTACCTATTTCATCAGCTAGATTTCAAGTAGAATGTGAGTAAGCATGGCTTACAGTTCTACAGTTTAAATCTTTATTCTCTGCCTAAAATGTCCTCATCTAATAGATGGCCTTCTGGGGCCATATTCAAGAGATGATCCTCTTAGACTCTATTCCCTGATCACTTTCCTGATAGAATGTTTCTCTCTTAATGAGGCTAGCAAAGTGTTTGGCTTGATGCCACAGCTGATAGCCTATTGACCTATGATGTACTTTGCACAGCTGTCCTCTCCCCGTGACTCTTCTCTAATTCTTTCACAATTTCATGCGTGCATATATTTTATAATGCATTTTGATCATATAACCCTTTACCCTTTACCCTCTGCCCCTCCCGCCAAATACACCAGTATGTCTGCCTCCTACTTTCATGTTGTTTATTGCTGTTGTTGTTGTCGTGAGCCACTTTGTTTAAATACGGTTCCTTGTGTGAGCGTCAGTGGGGGTTACTTACCTGAGCAAAGCTAATTGCAACTTGCTGCACCACTGAAGAATATGAGTCCCCTCCCCCAGAAACCATTAACCTCCTACAGCTTCTCAAGGAGGGGCACCTCATGAGCCTCTCCACCATCCATGATATAAGGACAACAAGTCCAGTTTTGTGCAGATCTTGAGCAGGTAACCATGGCTGCTATGAGCACATGAGTGAAATGCCCATGTCATAGCCAGAAGACAGCATTTCACAGCACTCTCTCCTGCATTCTCTCCTCCCTTCTTCCATGATGTTCCCTGAGCTGTGGAGGGTGCCGGGCTGATGTAGATATCCCATTCAGGGCAGAAAGCTCACATCTGTTCTGTGTCTCCACATTCATCATTGCCCAAGAAGTGAAGGAAGCTTCTCTGATCAAGGGGGGGAAGCAAAAGCACCACAACTCTATGGATCTAAACATAAAGAGGTAGAAGGTGGTTTGACAACATGTTCATTTGCCAGAGTATCAGTACATTTTCCTCCTAGGGCCTATGGCACCCTAGTCAGGAGGTTTTGACCAGGTTTATAGTGCCAAGTGTACTTTCCTTCCAGTGAAATGGTCCTCAGATCCAACCAGAATGTAGATGGTTATCATATAACATTTTGTACCAGTGGGCATGCACAGCCTGCAATGTTAGTATTGTAGCATTCAGGATCCACCCCTGCATAAAACTTTTAGTTACTTTTGTCCCCTAGGATCCTACAGAGCACCCTCTGACACTAGAAAAGCTACCAGCAGGAATCTTCCAGCTCAATTTCAGCTTAATTTCTCTACAACTTGTAACCAAACTACATAGTGTCTTCAGCAACAGTATCTTAGCATGTAGTTCTAGTGGGCAACCAAGAGCAATGGTAGTAAGCTATATTCTTTGGGGGCCCCTCAGACCTCCCTGACTAACAACCCAGGAAGATCTGACACCTAGAAATGGGATTTTCATTTAATAACCTAGGTCTTCTGGGAAGATGGATCCTCTCATGTCTGTCCTTGCTTCTCTTGAAGGCCCAGATTGTCGTGGTTCCACAGTATGAGTTCATCAAGTGGGCCGGCAGGCATCACAGTCATCATCAGCATTTGATGACTGATCAAGTGGCTTTGGTCCTCAGGAAGGAGGAAAGCCTGATGCCCTGCAGAGCATAGTGGACTACCTGGAATTGGCTGCAGGCATTCCACCACAGTCGCACAATCCCAGTCTATATCACTAAGTCTTCAGCAGGCAAAGCACCAGGCTTCTCCATGTTCTGAGGACTGCCTAGGAGGCAGTAGTCACCTGCTCATTTTTCCTAGAGACATATGTCAGCTTTTGCTGATTTATGCATCTGAGAGTTTATAGCAGTGTGGAAGGCATCCTAGGAGCAGGAAACAGTTATCATACAACTCTGCTGGGTCATTCAGAATACTGATCATTACATACCCTGCTCAGGAAATTACAAGGGCTCTATTTTTAAATGAATATGAAGTCGAAAAGGAATTTTGACAAGTCAGATTCACGAAAGTCAAGTAAACCACCCTGACTTGAGCTGTCAATAAGGTGTGAGGGAAGATTCTGGGAGATTAACACCCTTTCAGGGTGACCCAGCTGTTCTCTTGGAGGTGATAACGTGCAATCAGACACAAGATGGGGAACAAAGGGAGAGTGGGGTGGACTGCAGGGAGATTTCAAACCTCAGTATCTGAGACATGCCTACTTATTTTCAAAATGACATTTAAAACAATTTCAGTAGTGCTACTTTCTGACCCATAGAGACTACAAGAAAGGAAAACTTTCGTTGGGTGCTTTCCTTCTATCAAACCGCATGACATCGATTTCTCAGGACGCTCTTGTCAATGAGAGACTCTCTATAAACACATAACACATAGACCTTCATTGCTCTTTATAACATATTAAATCAATATAAATGTATCTATTTGACATTTATTTATTGTTTAAATATTTATATGGTTTATAAAGTCATTCATGTACATTTGTGTTTTAATAAGATTCTTAACGGTTCTTTGAGAAGGTCATGCAATGTGTTTTAATCATATTCAAAGCCCCTCCTCCATCTCCTCTCAGATCTCTCCCTGCCTCTCTGGCCCAGCACCACATATTCCTTGTCCTCTCTATATCTTTTCTTTCAATCTATATTTTTATTGATATTTTGCATTTCATATAGTACATCTTAATCATGTTTAGACCCTATGCTGGATATCTTTAGTGTCAACTTGACACACCTGGGTTGAGGGAGCCTCAATTGCCTCCATAGGACTGGCCTGTGGCCATGTCTGTGGGGCATCTTCTTGATTGTTGAGTGATGTGGAAGGGCCCAGCCCACTGTGGGTGGTGCCACCCCTGGGCAGGTGGGCCTGTGTTGTATAAGAAAGCAGGCTGAGCAGGGGCCAGGGGAGCAAGCCAGTAAGCAGTGTTCCTCCATGGCCTGTGCTTCATTCAGCTCCCGCCTCCAGGTTCCTGCTCAGAGTTCCTACTTTGGGCTCCCTGATGAACTGTGCCCCAGGAAATGTAAGCTGAATGAACCCTTTCCTCTCCAAGTTGGTACTGGTCAGAGTGTTTTGTCACAACAATAGAGAAACAAACCAGGACAGACCACTTCCCCTTATCAGCAACTCCCCCGTAGCCTGTCTCACAGGATTTCATGCATTCTGTAATATATGTTAAGGCTTATTGAGTCAAGTTTGTGTACCCAGATGTCCCTTGGTGTGAGTTCATCCTCTGGAGCCTGGTCAGCCTACCTAGCATCACTCCATTAAAGAATATCAAGCCCAATTTGTGTTCCCTCAAGTGTGGGTCCATCCCCTGGAGCATGGTCAACCTACCCAGAACCACAACCGTAAAGAAAACTGGCTCTCCCGCCTCCCAGCAGCTATCAGTTGTTAATAGTTCCTCAGCTAGGGCTAGAGCTTCATGCCCTCCTCTTTCCTCCAGGCTAGGGTTTTGTCTGGCTTGTGTAAGTATTGGAACAGCTGCCACAACTGTTGCAGGTTTTATAGCTATGCCATGTATTACTGTTATATATAAATTTATGTAAATATTATATAATTGGTAGATGCCAATTTCTAAACAAATAAATGGTTTCATTACCAATGAAACTGCACATGATATCTCAGAAAAGCTAAGGTAACTCTTTTACCCACCCCACCCATCTAATGACCAAGTTCCTGTAAGATCATAGGCAAATTGAACTAGAATCCAATATTCAGGGCCTGAATTCTCAAAGGCCAGCTAAGCAATGCATTAAGAGAAAGGACCTGTATTTCCAGTCCCTAGCTACACTTTCTGGTTGCATGCAGGTCTGATGACTACAATATATTGCCATGACCCATTTACACTGTGAATGAAAGTACAGTCCTCTGTAGGGCATCTACTTTCCAAATGCTTTCCAACACTGCCCATCTCAGAAATCAGTGTCATCATTACTTCAATCCTCAACAGCTCTTTTAAAACGCTTACCTTGAAAGCTCCACCTAAGCACGTGGAGCCACCTAGCAAATTAGACACCCCCCCGGCCATTCATACACATACCCCCTGGAAATGGCAATTTGCACTCCCCGACACTGAGCTGTGCAGTCTTCTTCAGGTGGTTTGTGGACTTCACGACAAAGCTCCATGCTCTAAAATAACTTCTCTAAACCAGCAATGTGGAAACTTTGTTATTTGTTAATTTAGTAACAGGTAACAAAGAACAGGGAAATACTGGAAATTTGCAAACAAAAGTAGAGAAAGAATAGACTTTCATAGAAGTTAGAGTACCTTAAAGATTTTAACAGAGTTAGGAATGTTACTGGATTCCAGCTCTAGTTGTACCACACACCAGCTTCACGAATGCACATGATTCAGGCTGTCTACCAGAGACCTAAGCTCCTCACCTGTACATTGATGGCTTAGACCACGTCAATCTTATGAATCTTTACAATCTCTGTACTCCATCAATCTAGAAAAAAGACATCATAGGAATATAGTAATCTGGATTAGTTAAGGCATTATTTGTTCACATAGACTTACTCATCTTAGAACTACTAGAGAATTAAACTTTTAATTAAACACATACTAAATATATATTTCAAATACAGAAAATAATGTCAATCATTCATCCCTATAAAACTCCATGCCCTAAAACTCTAGTGCCCCCAAATAGCCAGTCTGTATGCTACACCATTTATCTTTCAGAATATGCTCTATACACACATTAGATATATAGCTATATAGTCATGCATATAGAAGTTAGATACTATACCTCAGTTCTGTCACATAGTAGGTTAGGAGTCATTAGTTGGCATTAATATTCTACCCTATATATCAATAGGCCAAGAAATAAAGGTGGAAACTACACTTCTCTGGCAATTACACAGCTTATAAAGTAGCTGAGTAAAGTGTACAGAGTACATTACAAGATGCTGCCAGGTTTAGCTTGACTATCGACTTCACTGGATCAGGAATAAACTAAGAGATATGTTTCCAGGTGGGACTGTGAGGGCATTCCCAGGAACAACTGATTAACTGAAGGGGAATACCCTTCCTCAGAATGGGTAGCACCTTCGAGCAGTGGTCCAGGTACAGAGAGGTGCAGAGGAAACAGTGCTGCTTTTGACTGCCTGCCTAAACTCCTTCCTAGTGAGTGCATCCATTCGATTGCTGCCCCCACCACCCTTCACTGACATTAGAACCAAGCTCCTTCACTTTGCAATATGAACTGAACCTCATGGATTGAACAGCTACTGAGTTCTGAGCCTCTCTAGCATGCAGATGGCCATTGCTGGGATACCCAGACCATATCATGTAAGCCAATCTAATAAACTCCCTTTGTAATAGATATTCATTCAGTCCACTCTGCTCCACTGGAGACCTGACTACTACACATTTCACTATAGCATTATTTGAAATCTGATAATAAAATGGAAACAAAACAAACATCCACAGTTCAGGACTCTGATGGATAAATGATAAGGCACATTCACATGATGGCTCAAGGTGCAGCCTTTCACAGCAAAGCCCTGGAATACAGAAGAATGGGGAAAACAGTCGACTCATATGTGAGGTACTTCCTCAGACCTCCACAAGTAAGGGAGTTCACCATAATGCTTTCTTTGGAGCCGCCAGGATGGCACAGCTCGATCTGGGCAGCCGACAGCAAGCCTGGGCTCCCCATATGCTCCCAAGCATCCAGAAATGGCAGGCTAGCATTTCCCTCCTGCTGGTGCTGGTGGGCTCGCTGCAACTGTCACTATTCTGTCCTTGCTTTCTGCTCCATCTCTCAAAGCCTTCACCCGTCTCTTACCAAAGGCTGAAACATGTTCTTGAGGCTAAAAGAATTAACAACCTGTTGAGTGGCCTTCATGCACTCCAACGTGGCAGCAGCTGTCCTTGCTCTAGGGAATGGATAGGATGGGGCAGCAGGAGGGGCAGAAGGCAGCAACAGCAGGCAGAGGGAAGCGAGGCGTGGGAGTGCACAGGGACACTCAGCAGGGAGAAGAAGGGTCACAGAGAGAAAGAAACCAAGAGACAAGGCTCAGGGCTAGAGAAGGAGATGGAAGCGGGATGTACAAATGATCACATAGCTGAGAAGAAGATATGGGAGATTAGTTTTTGTTTGGCTTGTGTGGTGTGTGTGTGTGTGTGTGTGTGTGTGTGTGTGTGTGTGTGTATACTTCCTTCCCTTTGATAACACAGCCAGCAGGTGAGTGAAGGACACCTCGGTAGTGTCACCAGAAGCTAAATTGTTCAGTGACCCAGAAGAGAGGGCTTCATTCTTCCACGTTTTCTCTCTTTTCTTTTTTTTCCAAAATTTGTACTGAATATTTGTGTATTTCATACAGAGCATCTTAGTCAACTTTATACTCCCCTTCCCCATTGGCACCTGCCCATACTCCCCCCCAGCACACACATACTGGAATTCATACATTCTTTCATTTGTGTTAAGGTCTATCATGTCTTCCTTTCCTTTTCTACCATCACTTTCTGTTTCTCCTGATCCATCTCTGTTTTCTTCCACATCTGTCCCTGGAGTCCAGATAACCCTGCCAAAGGTTTGGGGAAAGATTAAAAGATGGGAAGCTGGATGAGAAAAAAGGAGCTTCCCCCAACTCCAACTGGGGATATAAATGGTAACTCACCAGTCCTCATACTGGTCTTCAACTAGATTCCCAGAGTGAATGACCACAGACTGAGAGTCTGATGAAGCCTAAACTACAAGTTCTCCAGTCCTCATACTGGTCTTCAACTAGATTCCCAGAGTGAATGACCACAGACTGAGAGTCTGATGAAGCCTAAACTACAAGTTCTCCAACCTCTAATGCTTGTCGGGTCACCATGGCTCTGCTACATCCACCTCCTTTGGGTTCTATTCAATTCCTTCCATTCCTTTGTCCCTCTGGTGCCCCCTTTAACTCCATCTACTCACTAACTTGGACTCTCAGCAGTCCCCTTCCTCTGTGATCTGCAATCATGGTCCAGTACACTCATCTAACTCCTCCTCAAAGAAGAAGCATACTTCCACAGCATCTCTACTGTGCCCCCTAATTAGCAGCACAATTTGATGTTCTATCAAAAAATAAAACACAGAGGCTGGAGAGACTGCTCAGTGGTTAAGAGCACTTGCTGCTCTTCCAGAGGACACGGGTTCCCAGAACCCACATGGTGGCTAACACCTGTCCTTAATTCAAGTTCCAGGGGCTCCAATACCCTCTTCTGGCCTCCATGGGCATTATACCCATATGGTCCCTTACATACATGCAGACAAAACACTCATACACATAAAGATAAAACACAAACCTTTTCCCCTAGTATCTTCTGCAACAATTGAGGTGCTGCCCATTGGTAGGGGCAGTGTTTGATAGCCCAACACCAATGTGCTTGCCCCTGGTTTCCAAGAATCTTGGTTTCTTAACTAAAAGCTAGTAAATGTGGAAGGAAAGTGTCTGTCAAGCACAAAGCTAAAGAGGAATACAGATGACCACTTTTCCCAAGTGAAAGGGGATCTAAGGACTACCCGGCAGCACCACTGCAAGGGGGGAGATCTTTCAATTAAATGATCACCTACTACATGCCAACCATAAAATGTAGGATGCATCCTTCTCCCCGTGATCTCTATTTTACCAGGTGTGGAAGGACATGGGTTCTCTCCTCACCCCAGTCCATGCTATGAGCAACATCTACAAGAATAAATTGAAGCAGAAGCAATACTAGAAAACCATGATTTTGTGATGATGCAAATACTTTCTAGTAATGATACTTACCCCAGACCTGGCCTCATGGCAATCCCTAAAATCCCAGACTGCACATACTCAACTTGTCTAGATGTAAGACAATGAAGTATGGGGTTCAAATGGTGGTCTGGCATGTAGTAGAATGTGGTCATCTGCTGCTTCACTAGAGAGAAGCTGAATGAAAGTAGGTCAGATGGCTTGTAAACTCAGTGATCAGCTGGTGTACGTGATGCTTGCTCACAGACCCATGTTATTAATCATCTGGAGGAAGTGCAGTGTGTTCAAACCAAAGCAACCATTAGTTCTATTTGCTTGAAAGCTCTTCACTCTGAGACATAATACTAAGCAATATCTGAACATCATTATTACTTAAAACGTACGGTGGATTAGTGTTAATAGCTGTGAGAATTTATACTTTGTGGAGAAATTTGATAAACAGAACTCAAATTATTTCATTCAGTAATCTATATGAGAGATTTCACTATTGAGCTATTTTAGAGTCAAGAAAATCGAGGCATAGAAAGCCATTAGTGTCATCTATGCATGGTTTCAGATCTGATTAAGTGGTTAGAAACCCCCTCTGTCCAGACCCATCACCATACTAGCCAGATGCATTACAGGTATGTTCTACCACACCCAGAAATTAATATTGTTAATGATAGGTCACAGTTTCTAAAATTTCTAGGATACTTTTCACTATAACATAAAAGGTGAGATCCAGCTGTCCTAGTTTGTTCTCCATTGCTGTGACAAAACACTCTGACCAATGCCAACTTGGGTAGGAAAGGGTTTATTCAGCTTACATCTCCCAGGTCTCACTTCATCAGGGAGCTCAAGGTAGGAAATCAGGGCAGGAACCTGGAAGCAGGAGCTGGAGCACAGGCCATGGAGGGACGCTGCTTACTGGCTTGCTCCCCGGGCCCCTGCTCAGTTTGCTCTCTTATCCATCACAGGCCCACCTGCCCAGGGATGGCACCACCCACAATGGGATGGGCCCTCTCACATCACTCAACAATCAAGAAAATGCCCCACAGACATGGCCACAGGCCAGTCCAATGGATGCAATTCCCCAGTTGAGGCTCCCTCAACCCAGATGTGTCAAGTTGGCACTAAAGCTATCCAGCACACCAGCTCAGTGAAATTTCTTTATATTCCAGATAATCAATAAGCAAATTCACAGTGTGTTTCCACTGAGCATCATCATTGTCAAAATACTTTATAATTTTGAAAACTATTCTTTAAACCACCAATACTGACACAAGACACAGGGGAAAGGGAAAGGGGGGAGATAAGAGGTTGGAATAGGAGCATTGGGGGAATGGGTTGGGATTTTGCAACTTTTAGTCTTCTTTTTCAGTTCTGATGCATATCAAAACCAAAGCTGGGGCTGGAGAGATGCCTCAGAGGTTAAGAAAACTGGTTGTTCTTGCAGAAGACCCAAGTTCGAATCCCAGCACCCAGCACCCACATGGCAGCTAACAACTGTCTGTAATTCCAGTTCCAGGGGATCCAACAGCCTCTTCTGATCTCCGTAGGCATTGCACGACATGGGTGCACTTACCTACATGCAGACAATACACACATACACATAAAATAAAAATAATAATTAAAATACTAAAAAAAAGCTGCTCTTTTCTTGCATCTTGTCACTGGTCACCCCAAAGCCCTGGGGACTCACACTGGAGGCTTAACTGGGAGCAAGTGGCTGGCCAAAGGAAAGTGTGGTATCCATATGGTGCTGCTTCTTGATAAAGTTTTCAGTTCACAACATGGAATCATTGGCAACAGCCTCCCAAACATCTACTGGGAGGTAAAAGCTAGAAGCACAAAAGAGATTTGTATTCTAAGGAAAGCAAGAAGGTAGCAGTATCCAATGTTCCCCAGGATGAATAATGTTTTCCTCAGGCAGTGAGGGGCCTCCCCAGAGACGGATTTGATAAGAGCTGAAAAATGCTTCCAATGAAGAAAGTGATTTCTCCTGGATTTTCCCTCTGAAAACTGTCATTTTTTTTTTTCTTTTCCTACATCAGTCTCTTCCTCACCTCCTTCCTCACTTCTGTCCTGTGGTTTATGGGTTCATTCAGCTTACTGAGGGTTACAAGTGGGGGCTAAGCTTGTGAGCCCCCACATAGACTGGAATAGTTTCTACATCCTGAAGCTCATGGAAGGACAGGGGATTCAGAGAGTCTACTGAAGGAATCTTTGTTAAGTACCATAAGCAAAATAAAAGAGAACTGAAAAATTCCCACTCTAGTTTCTCACTTGAAAAGATACTGGAATGTCAGGCTATAATATTTCCCTCATGATGAATATTTTATACTTGAGAAAGATTTAATTCTTTTAATTATGTGCATGCATGTATATGACTGTATGCAGGCATGTGCACATGAGTTCAGTGCCAACAGAGGCCAGAAGAGGGCATCAGATCCCCTGGAACTGTAGTTACAGGTGGTTGTGAGTCACCAACTTGGGTGCTAGGAACCTAATTCCAGTCCTCTGGAGGAGCATCAAGCTCTCTCAAAGGCTGGTCATCTCTCCACTCCCCTGGAGTAATTTTTTTTTTTTTGGTGTTTTGAGACAGGGTCTCCCTGTAGCCCCAGTTGGTCTGGAACTCACTATGTAAACCAGGTTGACTTCAGTGTCACAGAGATCCACCCTCCTGAGTGCTGGGATTAAAGGCATGCGCCACCACACCCTGGCTCCCTTGAGTAAAACTTTAAGAGTCAAAGATCTGTACACTGTTGTATGATTCCATAGCAGGGGGAATGACTTGGCCGGCTTGCTGAAGGATGGGGGGAATGTTCCCAGGACTGGGGTTGAAAGTTGAAAAGCAAATTTAAGAGTAAGAATGCTTCCACATTAACCTCTAATATGCTGAAGAAAAATAAACAATTCATCAAAATAGTCCAGATTCAAGAGGAAGCTGTCTCTGAACTTGTGTATATATGAAGTTGAAAATTAAAGCAAGCTAGCCTTGAGCCAAATAAAAGCCTTGCTTCTATCAAGCACCGAGAAAAAGATCTTTGAAACAAAAATTCTTTTGGTCTGATATTATACAACTGTTAATAAACTGTAACAGCATTGTCCTTCACAAACAGAAATACTTCCTGAAAGTTCAAATCAGTATGCCTTCTGGATGTCTATGTGTCCCTTTCCATAACAAGACACTTTCTGTATCCATGTACATTTCAGCTCAGTCAAATTGATAGTGGCAAATAACTTAGTTTAGAAATGTTCAATGCATTCCACTGAGATCCCCACCTCTAAGTAATTACCACTTTGCATAGACTGGGTCAGAGAGTCAAGGTGTTTGTTTCTTCCCACACTTCCTCTGTGTTTCTAGAGTGCTCAGGATTTTTACCTTGAAATCTACTACTTTTATGCATTTCTTCTTACCTAGCCCACAAACATTGTGAGATCAGGGATCATTTCCTTACCTTCAGAGAGTGTATTTTATTTATGTATATTTTTCCCAGCATTTGAACACAGTAATTACTCAATAAATACGGGATGATGATGGACCCAGAAATTCCCCTTCTCTAGGAATGCACCTTACAGATGTGTTGGTACAAGTTCAAAAACAGATATTTATGGTATAGTGCTTTCAGCATTAGAAACTAGGATCCACAGGAATGTCATTCAACAGAGAAGTGGAGAAATAAACGTCCATGCCCTGCAAGCTGTGATTCTTCTCTACATACAAAAAACACGGAATTTATACACATGTACATCTGATAACAGGAGCAAATTAGAAAATAAGGCATGGGAAAATATCAGTGATAATGGTATGTAGAAAAGTAAAACAAGGAAAAATCAAGAAAAGTATATGTAGTATGACACTTTAACAAGCACATTCATATACACTCCATTATGTACTGCAATATATGTTTGTCTGTCTGGAGGGTTTTACATATGTTCTCATCCTTCCTATGGGACAATATCTATGAGAAGTGACAAATCAGGAGCAAGGGGAATTTGATCTCATGTGTTTCTATGTACAGATATTCTTTACAGGGCTACATATATCTTTATAATAAAAGGAAAAACAAATATTTTCTACATGAATGAATATAATTTCAGTGGATGAAGTCTACATAATCAAGTCACTAATTCTATGTCTATTCCGGTTATGAGGATGTGCAGATGAAATTGGTTATCCCCTAGGGAAGGGCTCATTACAACACAAAGAAGGCATTTGCTGAATGTCCGCCCGGCAGCATGCAAATTACTCCATCCTTTGAGTTGGTGGACTAAATTCCTGGTTCATCTACTGACTTACCAAGCTGTATGACTGAGTTTTCCTCTAGCTTACACAATTTGAGTGATTATCAAAGTTTCTTTGAATTCTAATTTGAGAGAGAGAGAGAGAGAGAGAATACAAGGGTCATCAAATGGCCGAAGCATTAAAGATGTTAGTGACACTGCTGTTAGAAGGGCAGTGTTATCCCCTAGGGAAGGGCTCATTACAACACAAAGAAGGCATTTGCTGAATGTCCGCCCGGCAGCATGCAAATTACTCCATCCTTTGAGTTGGTGGACTAAATTCCTGGTTCATCTACTGACTTACCAAGCTGTATGACTGAGTTTTCCTCTAGCTTACACAATTTGAGTGATTATCAAAGTTTCTTTGAATTCTAATTTGAGAGAGAGAGAAGATGTTAGTGACACTGCTGTTAGAAGGGCAGTTAAGAGAGCCTGACAGTGAGTAAAAGGAACACTTAAGAGGTTGACGTTCTCTTTAGGCTTTGCTGCATGATGTAAATTTAGGCTTTCATCTGCATTCAACCCTATAGAATGTCCCATAAGACAGGAGGATACTGTTTATGGCATGGCATTTCAAATATCCAGATGATAGGCCGTTTGGAAAAGATTACAACTCTGCTTTCTGTCAGCAAGCATTCCCCACTCCATATTGCGTCCATATGCAGCCAGGGACCATTTAATTGTTCAGTTGCTTTTCATCTCAAGGAGAAGCAAAAGAAGAGGGGGACAACAGTTTAGTGCAGAAATATTTCACAATAGCCTTTTCCCCGCTAAACTTTCTAGATTGACAAACAAATAAATTATACAGTGATGTATCTAACAATCACATAACAAGTCAAGTCCCCAAGAGATGCCAGAATGGAAATAAATCTGCATCTCAACATGAAATGCAACTCCCATCTCAGAACCCCAATTCATCTGTGAATATTGCACTAGATAATGCTGCAGATTTAGGACAGGGAAGTTGCTTGGATCCTCTGACAAGAGAAGTTTCATTTTTATTTTTTACCCTCAACTTAAAAATAATCATAGAGAAACTTCCTTGAATCATGGCATCCCATTAAATGAAAAGGGACTATGGTTTGCATTGTCCCTAGTGATACTGCATGAAGCTCTTTTTACCCCTTCTGACACAGGATCTTAATTAGGTCTTGAAAATGAGAAGTTCATTTATGAGCCAACTTTGTAACCTAGTATTCCTGAAAATCAATAGACACAGCATTTCCCACTTACTGGCCTCTAGTTTTGTTTGTTTGTTCATTTTCTGAGACAAGATCTCACCATGTAGCTGAGGGTGACTTCAAACTCAAGACATCTTCCTGCCTTAGTATCTGGAGTGCCAGGATTGCAAGCGTGTACCACCATGGCCAGCTCCTGCCTTTGGTTCTCATTTCCCAGATATTTTTGTTTCTCATTTCAACCCTAAAGAAAGCACTGGTTGGTCAGCATTGAGAACATGGAGAAATAAAAAGGGTTCAGGTGGGAACTATGAAAGCAAGGACTGGCCACCTAGGCTTAGAATTCCAGCATCCACTGTGAGAGGGAATGATGGGGGCTGGGCCAGTGAAAGGATGGCTGTAGAAGCTCTTGCGTTCCACACACCCTGCCCTCCTCCTCTATTATGTTGTTCCCAGATACTTCCCTGCTTTTGCTCTACTGACCAGCAGCTCACTTTCCCCACTGCTGAAACTCAAACAGGACCAACCTTCTTCACCTTAGTAGTGCCTGGCAACCAAGGCTCCTCTTCATCTCTTTCCAAATACACCTAACCCATGTAGATCGTACTAATCTGGGGGGGGGGTCCTAGAAAAACTAACCTGTTAAGGTATAAAATAAAGTGTATGCCTTGAACTATGGCTTCAAGAGTAAAACTAGAGGTCTAAGCCAACTCTCTCCATTTTGGCCTATGATAGCCCTTACCAATCAGTCCTACCTTCATTCACTGTAAGCCTAAACACAATATTAAAATCTCTGACACTGAATCCCAGGCAGCCACTTAGAAACTGCTATCACCACTTTATTCTTCAAACATAAAATTTGAGTTGCTAAGGTAAGTGCAGGTGGTTGCTAACAGAAGAGGTGAAAGTAAGTGAGCAGCTTACCATAGACAAGGTGGCACTTCGGTAAACATGTGGCAAAACATTAGCACCTACCTATGGAGCTTTCTCCACAGGACCTTGTGATTCAGAATGGAAGGATGGAAGTAGGTGCCCATTATCCATGTGTAACACGCTCCCTGAGAACAACAAAGGCTTCTTCCAAACTTGATTTATTGAATGGCCTAAGGCTCATACTTTTAAAAGATGTTCAATTAAAACTTGTTTGCACATATGAGTGGAAGACATGAGTAAAGTTGCATTTTTCCTTTATATAGTCCCCACACATTTTTTCATCAGTTTCTAAACTTCTGAGCACTGTTCCAATATGTGCTAAGAACATGCAATGTTTTCTTATGATGAGAATTGGCCCACAAAGCTGAAGGTTACATAACAAGAAAACAGTGCCCGACAGGAGAAACTTTCCTTTGAGTTGCTGACCAGGGTAGTCCAAGAGACTCTCAAAATTACACATATTACACATGCTATTGCCACAGCCCTTGATGGCCTCCCACAGTTTGAAGGTCCAGACCCTATTGCTGAAGACAGAACATACTTTGGACACAAGATTTGGAGCAATGGAGCTGGAACTGACCTGGAAGCCACCTCCCCTGAAGGCTGCTCTCAGCTTTGGAGAGCACTATGAAAGCTGCTAAGGGAGAACATCAACCAATGGTCCTTAAACCCCAGCCTAACAACCACATCAATGAGCAGCACAGAAAATGACTCTGGTGCACTTTTATCTTGGGGATAATCAATAGCTACCTAATAGGATTTAAAGCCCAATCAATGAGAGGAAACTCATGTGTGGTACTGTAAACATAGCCAAATACATATGGCTGGAGAGGTCATAGATCTTAGTGAAAACTCTAAGGCTGTCATATCCCTAGACTAATGTGATTTATTACTATGTGCAGAATATGGATCCTTATATTTACAGACAAGTATTCCAGTCACTACTCAATAAAAAAATTTCTTTTACAACAGAAGGAGATTATTACAGAGTTCTGGAACTGGCCATACTCAGAGATTGTGAATTGCCCAAGCCTAAGTGGAATATTTACAATGCAACCTCTACTCCTAAGGCTCACAGAACATAGAACAAGGTGTAAAGAGAACACTAATGCATCTCTCAGTTCTCATCAATGAAGCTCATTCATGCAAAAGAGGGCCAAGAATACAAAAAGGTTACAAATTGTCAAAGCATAGAGAAAAAGAGTCTGCAGAGTGTGGGTCCTTGAACAGGACTCCTACACTGAACTCCACCCACCCAGGGCTCAGGGACCATTGTTGAAGAGACAGCAGAAAGATCGTAAGAGCCAGGGTGGAGATGTATGACCATAAGGAAATAGATTCCTACAAGGTCCTGGGACCTTGCTCATATGAATCTACAGAAATGGTGTCAGCATGTACAAGACCCATACAAACTCAACCAGACAAAAATTCAGTACAGAACTGTGGAAACAGGCAGTAGGCCCCAATCTTAGTTGAAGAATTATGGGCAGCTGATTACTGCTGGGTGAGGAAGAGCTGGTCTTCTTAAAGGGAAGGACTTTAGATAGGCTGACTAGACCTAAGTGGATGAACTTGTACTGAAGGATGTCTGAGGACACAAACTTGACATAATAGGCCTTAACACAAAGAACAGACTGCATGAATTCCACTAGGGATAAGAGCTATGGGAGGGAGCCAGTGGGAAAGGGGGTATAAAGATGATTAAGACGTTCTGTATGAAATACACAAAAATTCAATAAAAAAATTACAAAAAAGAAAGAAAATGGTCCACTAAATGTACTTAGCAAATTAATTTTATATTATTCAATTTAAATATAGGGAAGACTTTTATAGCTCTAAAGCACCGACTTGATCTCCAGATCCAATGAATTTACACTTTTTATATATGAAAGACTGTGGTCCTATAATATATAAACTATGGATTTAAATCAATAACATAGGCAGGGCCCACACTATCTGAATTTCAATAAGCAACCAATTTGACTACTGCTCCTATAAATGCATCATTTCCTATATAATGGCTTGATTTTGTGACTTTTTTCCCTTTCTCCCACCTACATGTACCCATGCATACAGAAATTTACCCATGTTTTATTCATTTCAGGGCATTTCACTCTTGATGTCTTTTGAAAACTTTATCATTCATAGTCATACTCACTCGGTCCCTCAAGCCTGATTTCAACACATTTGTACAAATTGTTGACATCCTTCTCTTCCAGATTTCATATGGATCATGAAGCACTGTTCATGTTCAAACTCTGCAGCTCTGACATCTACAATCGATCAACCTCACTTGCCTGGCAATCATTCTTCTATTTATTTTTCTCCACACGAAATTTACTGCTAGACATTATTTGTGCTACAATAGTTTGGGTACATTAAGATCTGATGTCTATGCCTGCAAAAGCTACGATTCCTCTGCTCTGAGTGGTGCTTATTGGGAAAGCATAATGCAACAAAACTTCAAATTAAGTATTTATTTTATTTATTATGAGCTGGACCCAATCCTTCTGAAATATTTTGAACTTTTGGGACTTAACGATGGGTTCATGATTAAATTTGAGGGGTCTATTTCTCCTCTCCTTTCATCTTCCCTGCCCCCCCAAAATTATTTTGGAACAGGACCAGGAAGATGGCTCAGTGAGTAAGGGCTAGAGAGTTTGTTTTCTATCCAAGCATGAAGACCTGAGTTTGAATCTCCAGAATTCAAACAGCAGTGGGGCATGGTCATATATACCTCTAACCCCAGCATTTTGAAGTGGGGGGTTCAGTAGAACTGTTAAGCTCACTGGCCAGTTTCAAGTTCAGTAAGATGAATATTCAAGAATACAGCATGGAGCAATAGAAGAAAATACCTAACGTCTTCTGGCCTCCACATGCATGTGTACACACATGCATACACCACACACACACACACACACACACACACACACACACGCGCACACACACGTTGTATTTGGTAGAGATTAAAGTCATGCAGAGCAGAAGAACTGCCTTATATTAGGGAAAAGGTGGAGGGTTAGGGGTTACCCTGGTTGCAGGCTGATGATGTGGTGAAGTTGTACAGAGACAATCAGGAAAGAATCATATGCTCCCTTAAAGGGCACATATGATCTCCCTTCATTTGTCCTCAACTGGAAAGTGGAGATAAATACGCAGTAATCTCACTCATTGATCAAAGCCAGGTCATTTGGGGGCTTGTTGCCAAAGCTGCTGTTGTTTGGCTTTCTGAACTAGTCCAGGTGGCAGGGCAGAGTTCTAGTTTTATGCAGTCTGACTACTGTCAGTACATACTATCTCTTAACTGAAACACACTGAAAAGTTTCACTTAGATCTGACATTAAAATGCCCAAGCTATGCTAAAAATAGCAGTACCACCCAATCTGCTAGCCCAGTATTTCTTCTCTGTGATTACAAAGTAAAATCTATTCAGTGTATGTTATTTTGAGTAAAGCAGAATAAACACTCAAAGAAGACAATCACTAAATGCACATCATGTTTTAAAGACAATCTTCTTGACATGTTGAAATATATTTGCACTGTTCTTTCTACAGACAAAGTTTGCAAAAACTATGGTTGAACTGGGCATAATATTATATAAACTATTTTATAAGCCAACAATCATACACATTCTCTCCCTGATCATTTAGCAATTTTTTCCTATCATCACTTTAATGGCTACATTACTTTAATGACTACACATGCTAAAGGTTCCTGTAGTGTGCACAGAAATCTATAATTTGAGATCTTCATGATGCTTCTTATTTTTTACTATGCTAAGAAAATAATGCCATGGATGTTCGTACAGATAACACTTAGTACAAAAGCTCTGAATCACTAGAGTCACAAGAAAAAGAGGAAGAGGTTTGTTGGTTGGGGAGAAGAAGTTGTTGATATGGGAGTTGGTAGGTGTCCTTGGTTGCTCTTGGTTGTTAGGCAACTTTCCATCACACTCAAAAACTTCTGAGGCCATCAGATTTAAGGAGGAAAGATTTAACTTGGCTCATGGTTTCAGAATTAATGGTTGTTCAGCTCCTTTGCATTTGGGCCTGTGGTGAAGGAGAGCACTGTGGTGGGAGCACATGGTAGACTGAAGGTTCTGGAATCAAGGCAGTCAGAAAGAAAAATAACTGGGAGTAGGAGTGAGAGAAGAGGAGGAGGAGAAGGAGGAATAAGAGGAGGAGGAGGAAGAAGAGGAGAAAGAGGAGGAGGAGGAAGAGGAGGAGGAGGAAGAGGAGGAGGAGGATAAGGAGGAATAAGAGGAGGAGGAGGAAGAAGAGGAGGAAGAGGAGGAGGAGGAAGAGGAGGAGGAGGAAAAGAGAGAGATTTCAACTTCAACATCCTCTGCAGCCAATAATCAACTTCCTTCCTTGAGACCCCCACCTTCTGAAAGTTGTATCACCTCCTAAGAGCGCCACCAGCTGGAGATCAAGCATTAACACATCGAACTTTGGGGATATTCCAGATCCAAACGCTAACTTCCACCTTGACCGCTTATGTCCTCCATACTTTTCCTTCCTTCTCTCCATAAGGCTGGCAGCATAGTCTGCAATTCTGCCTAACCCAATTTTCATGTGATCCTGGAGGGAAAGAGACACAAACAGCCCCTTTCAACAGCTTCATTGGAGTCAGCAGAGCCCTTTTGCCCAGGAGGCCTAGGGTGCGGTTGCTGCACTCGTGTTGACTGGAATACACTTGTATGCCCCAATGCCAAGTTTCTGGCCCACTTCAAACTTCTACAGGTTCAGGCTGTAGCCTGCCTGTGAGCTCAGAGTGATGCATGTTAACCTAGTACTGGTAGATTGAATATGCAGGTCAATTCCTGCTCTACATATAAATCCCTGTCTCTGGGTAACTCTGTAATTTTCTGTTGTTTCCTATCAATTTCAAACATTGTAGTCAAATAATAAAATCTGTGTGAAACACAAGGGTGTACAAGCAAAAATGAATTCTACTTACATAGAAAAGAGGGACAATTAGATGTTGTGTATTGGGGAGATAACTCAGTTTAGGTATAGTGTTTGCTATACAAGCATAAAGACCTGTATTCAATCCACAGGACCCAAGCAAAAAAGCCAGGCTTGGAATTCTGAAATGGGGAGGTGGAGACAGGAGAATCCCTGAAGCTCGCTGGTTAGCCAGTCTAGCCAAATTGGCATGCTCCAGGCCAATGAGAGACCCTGTGATCTATAAGGTGAGTGATTTTTCATCCTGAGGAACACCATGCAAGGTTGACCTCTGTGCATACAAACATATGCACTCCCATACCAACACATATATACACACATGCACACACACAAAAAAATAAATAAATAAATAAATAAATAAATAAATAAATAAATAAAGGTCACCACAAGTGGATTCATATGGAGGTCCTGAGACATATAATTTGGGGTACCCTTTAAGGAAGAGAATGTAAAGTTCTACATATAGTATTATCTATAGGGCATAGAAGGGCCCTTGCATAGGAGGATGCACTGTTCAAACTTCCTGTTGAATCTCCCCTGTGGCTTTGTATATTCCCAGTATTGGCATGGCACCCAGAGCTGCTGATGGGCAGGGGAGGGGTTGCACTTCTAACAATTTCTTGTGTTGCTTAAGTTGCTGGTCCATACTTATTAATACTCTGAGAACCACTGGCTTATATAATGGAAGCTGGAGAATCATTAACAACAAGAATGCTAAATACTTTTTCACATTTTACAGAATTCATTTAATAACTAACATTTTAGAAGATACATAGGGTAGGTTGGTTTCCCTTCCCAGGGACATGGAAGGCCCTGGAAGGCGAAAGGCACTGAAATCTAAACTCCATTTGCCCTGCCCCAAGAAGGACACCTTCTTTACTGTTAAACAGGGCCAATGAAGTGTGTGAAAAAAAGTGTACCAATTTTCTACAAAACAGCACACATCTGCCAGGAGATCCCTGAGGCAGGAGGATCACAAATTTGAGACAAACCTGTACTACATAGCAAAGCCTCTCAAAAATAAAATAAATCTCTTTGCCTAGCACTTCTATTGCTGATTGTTTTTATTGCCCCCAGGGGCAATAAAATCAAACAATATGCAGGATCTGTTATTGTGGGGCAAAATTACAGAACTCAGATTTGGCTTTGACATGTTCCATGTGACCTTGGTCTAATTATGAATCTCACTGTGCATCAGTTCCTTAATCTCAAATGAAGATGGCAATGACACCTCTTCTAAAGTGGAAGGCCTCAGCACCCAGTCATGGCTGACTTATCATCATCATCAGCAGCAGCAGCAGCAGCAGCAGCAGCAGCACAAGGCTTATAGCAATGACCCCCAAAGAAACCACTCGAGTTCAAATCCTGCCAGCTCCACCACTTCACAGCAATGCTAGCACACAAATATGAACGACTCTTTGTGTCCTCATTTATACAAAGGAAAAGCTAAAAAGAGCACTGACCTCAGAGTTCTTTAAGGATTAAATGAGATGGCACACACAAGTGTATCTAGTGTCACTCTAGCACATGGTAAGCCTCCATAAATGTTAGCTGCTGCCACTAGGTGTTGCCTACGTTGTCTCTCATGGTAATCCTCACTGGCTCAGGAACTAAGAAGCACAAAGATGCCCTCAGCGCTCCCCTTCTCAGGCTAATCACATGGTAAGGAAGTCAACACATTTCTTGAATTGAAAACAAAACTGAATTGAATGCTGTTTAGCCAGGGTTCTCTAGAAGAACAGTGCCTATAGAATGAATAGATGCTAAAAGGAGATTTATTAGCTTGCCTTGCCCGGTATGATCTATTCATACTTTTTTAAATGTTTTGTTTTTTTTTAATTGTATGTGCTTAATTTTGAAGATATAAAAATTAAACTGGCAGAGGTAGGAAGAGGTAGAAGTTCTAGGGGCTGTTGTCATTTACCTCATGAACCACCAGCAAAGTGGCCACGGGCAAGTTTCTGGTGCCATCTAATAGATGGTGGAAATTGCAAGTTAGGTTATGAAAGTCACCAAGGAAAATGATTTAGCTACAAAATGCGGAATGTTGAGAGACAGAGCAAGACTCTACCCCACATTCCAGAACCAGCAGCAGGGTACCTTTGCCCTGAACTCATCTTTCCCATTCTGCCTAATTTCTTTGACTAAAGCACTGGGGAGAGGGCAGCAATGAGCTCTCAGGTAGCCAGAGACTCGGTTAAATGACATGTTGCAATATCTGACTATCAGATTCTAGAAAATATCACTGTGTAGAAATGAAACTAAGATATGATTGCCTCCAAAGGATTCCAAAATAAGCAGCAGTATTCACACTAGCCAAAAGTGTCTGTCATTGGATGGACATATGCTCCAACAAAACATGGTGTATGTACACAGTGCAATATTAGCCTTAAAAAGGAAGAAAAAAGTGACACATGCCACAGTATGGGTGAACCCTGAGGGTACCATGGAAACTTAAACAAGTCATAAGAAAATGAATGCTGCATATGATTCCCCTTATGTAAGGTGCCTAAAGCTCTCAAATGCATGGAGACAAAAGGCAAGCTAGTGGTTGCTAGGGATTACAAGGAGGGAGGACTGGGAGTTTAAGAGACAGTTTTTCCAGATAAAGAGCATTCTGGATATGGATGGTGGTAATGATTGAATGCATGAAGTGCTACAAACTGAACCCCTTGAAGTGGTGGAGATGGCAAGTGCCAAGTCTACCTTACCACAAAAGTGATTCATCTACAAAAGTGTAAGATAAATGCTATTATAAGATCTCTATGAGCTGAAACATCTGCTTTTAGTAATGCACACTCTTAAAGTGCTGTTACATTTTATACAAATCCATTATTCTAGTTTGCTTCTCTATTGCTGTGATTAAAAAAAGTGACCAAAACTCACTTGGGGAAGAAAGAGTTTATTTCATCTTACACTTCCAAGTGACAGCCCGTCATTGAGGGAAGCCAGGGCAGGAATGCAAGCAGGAACCTAGATCAAGAACTGAAGTACCCACCATTGAGGAGCACTGCTAACTGCCTTGTGCCTCTGGCTGGTGCTCAGCCTGCTTTTTTATACAACCCATGACCACCTGCCCAGGAGTGGCACCACCCACCAAGGACTGGGCCCAACCATGTCACTCAACAATCAACAGAATGCCTCACAGACATGGCTGAAGATCAATGTGTAGAGGAAATTCCCCAACTGAGGTTCCCTCTTCCCATGTGTGTCAACTTGACAACTGAAGCTATCTGGTACATTTATATTGTGGGGATCTGAGAGACAAAATATATTCATTTATTTTATTTATTCTTTGACAATTTCATATGTGTAAACAATGCATCTTTATCATATATCTACCTCCCACTCTCCCTGGACAAATTCAACATGTCCCCCTCACACTTTCACGTTCTCTCCTGTTTTTTATAACCCAATGAGTTAAATTAATGTCTATTTGCATGTAGGCATGGGGCCATCCACTGGAGTGGCTACAAACAAAAATGACCATTCCTCCCCCAGAAGTCATTAACTGTCATTAACTCCTTAGCCAGAGGTGGGACCACATGAGTTCCTCTCCCACCTATACTAGAATTCTGACTGGCTAGGAAGCCTGTGCCTGATGGCCACAAGCCAAGTGGTGGGAAATTACCTCAACACCTATGCAGACTGTCCTATACCTTGTCATGGAATTTGATATATGATTACATGACATTTCCAAAAGTGCCAAAATCCTTTTGTAACTGTCCCATTGAAGAATGTAAAAAGCCTGACCCCTTGACCCTGTATCATCCTCACTGAATCTAGGAAGGTATCTGTAGACTAGATAGACAGTTGTATATGTCAAATAAGAAGAATGTAAATGAAAGCTAGGAAAATGATGTCGCCAAATATTTTGGATAGCTTTAAAACACTAAAGCTATCTAGACTTTTCCATGAGGGACATATGGTCTGTCTTTATGTCTGTTTCAAGGTCAAGCCATGAATCATAACTGTCAAAGAGAGATGCTCTCTGTCATTCTTTTGAAACTTGAAAAGAGTCTTCTAATATGAAAACATAAACATCTGGTGAGGTATGACATCATCACCTCCATGTCCAGCTCACATCCATGCTGAAAGTATCGCACGGTACTCTTGGCTGAATACACAGGGAATTAGGCTTTGACAGGCAGCTTCACTTTCAAACCAGAAACCTCTAGAGCAACAGCTGAAAAGGACCGTTCCAAAAGCTGTGGGGTACTCTTACATGCCCATGAAAAGACTTCCTTTAACCAGGGCCCCAGGTCTCACAGAACCCATAACACCCATAAGCATTCACACATAAGCTTACCTGGCAGGACAGAATGGTGAGGACTAAGCGAACTCAAATTAAGGTGTGTCAAATAGCAATTCCCTACACACTGAAACATTCCTTTGCATAGAGAGGCTCTCAAGACTCAGAAAATAAACAACTCATAAGTCTCAAGAAGTTCTGGTAACTTACAAGATTCACAAAGTTCCTTGCCAAGGTTTTACAAGCAATAACAGTTGCTGAGGAGGAGAGACTTGCCCACTAGCCAAGCTGTGTGACAGGCTCTGGGATCTGTCAAGCTGTGTGTAAGTCCCTCAAGGAGCTCCAGGGATACACCTTTTGTGAGTCATCAACCGTGTTCCTGTTAGTAAACTCTCACACTGTCATAAGTAACCCTAATAAATTCACTGGCTTATTAAGTTGAACTTTGATGGAATCATTTCTTTATCTGTTGTCAGTGTCTTATCAAGTGAATAGATATTTGTTCACTTCTCAAGAAAAGTTACTGTAGCAAAGTGTTTTATGAACACTTTCAAAGCAAAGAGGTATCTAGAGATGAATCAAAAACATCTCTTGAGATTCCTGCGCCCTGAAGACATTTGGTAGGGCTGTCCAGGGGAGTACAGGAATGTCTCCACCTCTCTTCAATGCAGTCAACTTAAAGAGGAATTAAAAAGGTACATGCTCCTAACTCAATTCTTCTAAGTTTCATTTTTGATTCTAGCACCCCTGTTCTATTTTTGATCACACAAGCAGTTGCTTATTAATGAGCTCTCAAATTACATAAAGAATGACGGAAGACACAGAGACACTATGCCCTGTGGTATCACGCTTTGAGTGAAGGAAGTCATCTGTGTGTGAGTAAGGAAGAAGGACCCTTTGCAGTTCTGGAAACCAGAGCAAAGTGGAAGACATCGAGCTTACAATGAAAGATAAACAGAAGCAAACACTCAAAACAGAAAGTAGATGTTCACACAGACACACAATGCCACTTCCTTAAATGATGTGACTTTCAGACTCCAGTAAAATTGTTTTGTCATGTCATTGTGCTTTATAATTGATGTCTCCACAAATATGCATCATATGTACCTTTGAGTGCACACATACACACCATACACACACATATATACAGAGAGAGAGAGAGAAAGAGAGAGACAGAAAGACAGAGACAGAGACAGAGAAACAGAGACAGAGACAGACAGAAAAACAGAGAGAGTTATAACAAAATAAGTAATTTTGAAAATATGAAAGTGTTAGACCTCCAGTCCACTATGATTTTCCTCTGTATGCTGATCCTCCTTTCCAGATGGTACCAATTAAGAGTACGACCCCAGTCCTAACAGATGTTAGCCAAACAAACCCAAACTAAAGTTTAATGAACAAAGTCAGACAAATTTACTACACCCAAGAGAAGCAAAAATAAATATCATGTATACAGTGGGCCATTTGGGTTAACTTGAGATGACTAGGGTTTCACTGGCAGCTGTGATTAGTTTCAACTCTTTCCTCCAGTTTGTTATTAGCTTATCAAATGCTGTGATGGTATTTAACACAACCCTGACCCCAGAATACTTGAGTTAATGCATTTTCCTTAATTTCCTTTGAAAAGGTGATGTTCACCTCTAAAATACTTTGTTTTTATTTGAACAGGAAACATGTTTTTTAAGAGACTAAATCACTATTACTAGCCACTAAGTGTGTAGTTTGCGCTGTGTCAAAGAAATACATCATTTTTCAGTTATCTTTACCGGCTGTGGCCAAGCGCGGCTGGCAGAGCTTCTTAACCCGTGCTTCGTGGTGTTCCGTTTAGCATGGCTAGCAGAATGCTATAGCCTCCTGTACCCCTTCCCAGCCCTAATGTTATCCTGAACAACAAGTGGCAGTAAAGAGACATAGTCTGCAGGAGCTAATTAAAGAGGTTTTTCTACTTCAGAAAGGGTTGTGCAAACGCTGCTTCAAAGACAAGATTTGGGTAGTGAAAAAACAAAACCTGATTCAAGTTTCTCTGCACACACGGTTCTGTTTCTACATATGCTGCACCTAGCTCAGAGATTCTCGGCCCACCATCCTCTTTCCTTATTTCAGAAATTCACCTCAGGATATAAATACTTCCTTACCGTGAAGAGCTCAGCTTCTGCAATTAACAGACCTCCAACCATAGACTCTGGGTGTGGGCATACTCAGATACACACACACACACACACACTGACGCAGCTAAGAGAGCTCCAGCTTGTAAAAAGCACAGATTCCAAAGCAGCAAAGCCAAGGGGTGCTTTGTGTGAAATCTGCCATATTACGGGAACATTTGGTTTCTGAACTGCCTTAAAATGGTGACCTTTTTTCAATTGCCAAGTAAACATTCTACAAGCTGCACTGGTGCTGAACAAAAGTGTCATCCAATAGTTGATCACGTTGATCAAAGAGTTGTCTTTTGGGTCCTTTTGTCATTTTCACCAGAAAAGGCATTTGTTTGAATTCTGAGCGAAAACTGGCTCTTTTTGCTTTAAATGCACATAAAAAAAATATTTCAAGAGTACATAGCACACAGATCTCTGGAAAAAAATGCAAGGAAAGAGAAGGGAGAGAGAAAGGGAAAGAAGGAGGGAGGGAGAGAGGGAAGGAGGGAGAGAGAGAGAATGGAGAGAATAAAACATCAAGTTCCAGGGAATAATGACTAATTTTGTGTTAAAGAATACTGGAGGTGTCTGTTCCAGTGGGAACTGTCCTCAAAGACTAACAATTGGAAACATTAGTCATCACTGCGTGGAAAATACAATCTGTAGCTCATCTAGTACATTTTGCCCAAATGATACAATCTATGGGAGTCATTCTTACCCATGGAGTTGCAGTCTGCCTCCTAGTGACAAATCTGCAGCCAAGTCTCACTGACTCACCAGACTGTCTGTGCAGCTCTCTGGAAACATTCCCTTCCATACCCAGTGAGCGACAGGGCTGTCCCATTTTCCCCTAAAGTCACACTATTTAGACTGTGTGTTCAATAACAGGCCCTACCTCTGATGATAGCCTCAAATAAAAGAAAAGGGAATCCTGAATGGCTTGATGCCATAGCCCATGTGAGTTTTGTGGACAGCAGTTGGCCACTCTGCCCTCCCATCTCTTGGATGCCAGAAACTAGAGTGCATTTCTCAGTGAGTAACATGAATCATCTAAGATTTCCTCCAGAAAATGAGTATCCATCTCCATCTAGTCACTCACGTCTCAAAGTGGCAACTTCTATAATCACGGATGCCCACCTCTATCAAACACATAATTCATTACGGACGCCTAGTGTATTAGCTACTTTTCTTACTGCTGTGACAAAACACCTAGAGAAAGCAATTTAATGAAGGAAGGATGTCGTCAGCTTCATGGTTAATCAGCCCATCATGGCAGGGAAGACATGGCAGCTGGAACAGGAAGCACCTGGCTCCATTGCACATGTTCACAAAGTAGAGGAAGATTAAGGCTGACATTCAGTTCACTTTCTCCTTTGTCTTCAATCTGGAATCCTAACCCATGGGATGATACTGCCCACATTCAGGGTAATTCTTCCCTCTTCAATTAACCCAGTGTTGAAATATCCCCAAACATGCCCAGTGGTTTGATTCCTACATGATTCTAGAGTGTGCCAAGCTAATAACATTAACCATCGTACATAGCTGTTGTGAACTCTTTGAATAATATGACTATCACTTCTTGATTCTTGCTCTGTTTTATTTATTGTTTCTTTTTGAGATAATCTCACTACATAGCCCAGGCTGCTATTGAACACACAATTTTGCCCCGCTTCATAAGTGCCAAGACTACAGGTGAAAACCACCGCTAATTCTACTTTCTGCTCCTCTTTTATTAATTGTCAAACCCAGGTATTTGGCAGATGGTTGGATGGATGGGTGGGTGGGAGGGTTGATGGATGTGTGAATAGAGGGGTGATGAGGAGCACTCCAAAAGAGAGCCCCAGGCCCAGCCCCAGCCCCTTGTCCTACTAAAGACACCAGTTAAATCATTTCTACTGGGGGACATTCTTCTTAGCCAAGTGGCTTGGATGTTTCTTAAGAACAAAGTATTTTTAAAGAAAATTTTATTTCCATTCAAAGACAATAAGTTCCCAAACACCAACTCTTGGAGAAAATCTCAAGGAAACAGCTCGAGATACTGAAAGGATTGTTTCAGATGCTGGACCACATTTAAATTCCAAATCACACAGGCTGCTCTGCCATCCCCATTTCCATTTCTTTATGTAGCCAAAAATGTGGCTCTGCTGTCCTGTGCAAAGCCTGGTTTAAACCCTTCCAGGTAGGAGAGGTCACCTAACAATCGGAAGCATTTGATCCATAAGTATGAGCAGACTCTTCATGGATCTGGAATGTTATAAGTCTCAAAAAAAGCCAAAACTTACCAGCTGAACCCCCATGCCTCATCAGGCTCTCCTGTGCCCTGGAAATACCAGCATTCTGTCCAGGTTGCTGAATTGTATGGGATCCAGGGAAAGAAGGTGAGAAAACACATGTGACTGGGGTAAATGTGTTTCTAATAAACAATAAAAATTGTTGGCATATGTAAGCTCCATGAAATACATGGGCCCCATTCTTACTTAAAAAAGAAATTATTTACCTAAGATCAAAATTTCACAGAGTGCTCTATATTTTTATTTACTGAAACTAGAATACCAAACTTTGGGGTAGAGTATGCTTTATCTAGATTCCTATGAAAACAGGTATTTCACTGACAACATGAAAATTCTACCACTTGGCTGGGTCCTGTTATGTGGAGAATGACTGTCTTCAAGTTGGTCATACCTGAGGAGGCCACCTCTTCCTGCATTCCTAGCACCCATTTGAACTTCCAAGGCATGAATTTATGCCTGTGTATTCTCCCTAAGTGCTTTCCAACTCTTCCACTGTAAAGTTACTCAGAATCCACACCAAGACTATAATCCCCACCATGCACAACTACACACCTGGAGAAAGCCCAGGGACGTACAGGTACCACCATGCAGTCTTTCCTCTAATCATCCTGGGTTTTCAGTCTGTCACTCCAGGAAGCACTCATCAGTGCCTAGGCTTCAACATATTAAGTTCCTTCCCGTTGGCTCTGGGGCTTGCCGGAAGATATGTGGAGAGAGAGAGGTACCCAAGCCCTGAGTTTTAAGGGGCAAGATCCTCAGAGGGGTGAGCCTTGAGCCAGCTCCTGAGAGGAAAAACCTGCTCCCACACTCATCCTAGTGCCTCAGTTCCTGCCCCCTAGGCCTGGCCCTGCAAACACAGGTTAGCTCCTCTTCCAATCGAGGTATATATGAGGTGAGACTCTACATGCTTGTTACACAGTCATTTCTGGGGAAGAACAACTTGTGAGGGAATGGAATGTGACGTTCAGCAAATGTATAACACAGTCCTTCACAGAATAGAAGGCGCATGAGCAGTATGGTCTCCTTCACACTGGAGCCGGCCCCTCCTTGTCAGCTAAGGGCACACAGTAGAGAACCTCCTTATTTCCCAGAGTCACAGCAACAAAGCACCTCAGCCAGGCATTCATTTCAGCCTCACAGTTCTGGGGGCTGCAAGGCTTCAAATATGAGCTAGGGTTGGTTCTCTCTGAAGCCTGGAGGTGGCATCTACATCCTGGCTTCTGCTGGTTTAGTGTCCATCTTCAAATATCCATGGTTGTGGAAGCCCAACTTCATCATCACATAGTGCCCTCTTTGTATGCATGTTTGAGTTCACCGTGCTCTTGCTTAATAGGATACCAGTCATACTGGATTAAGGTACAGTATAAGAAATGCACTTCCCTTAATCACCTCTGTGGAGACCCTATGTACAATTAAAGTCACATTCTGGAGAACTGGGGCTTACTTGAAATGAGAGATGCCCAATGCAACCCAGCATAGAACCCCCTACTGACTGATCAAAGACATACCTGTTAACTCCCAAGACCCTTAGGCAAGTGACTGTTTTCCATAAAATTTCTTTCTGTAAGGGTATATCTTTCTTCTCTCCCTCCAACCTCAAACCAGCACCCTCCTCATATACTGGACAGACTGACTGTCGTAGCCACACAAGATGGCCCCCGGAAACCTTAGAACACTCTGCATCTTCCCCCTGTAATCTGCACCTCTGCAACTAAGTGAGCCCCAAGGCCCCTTCCCTGCCCAAAGTTTCATTTTTCTACTTGCTTCATTTTATTTCTTTTTAATTTTTATTGAATTTTTGTGTATTTCATACAGAAAAGTATCTTCATATCCCTTTCCCTTTGGCACATCCCATAGCCACCAACACCCCAATGGAGTTCCTACATTCTGTCATTTGTGTTAAGGCCTATCAAGTAAAGTTAGTGTCCCCAGATGTCCCTCAGTGCAAGTTCATCCACTGGGATCTAGTCAGCCTATCTAGAGTCCCTCCCTTCGAGAAGATCAGCTCTTCTTCACACAGCAATAATCAGCTGCCAATAATTCTTACACTAGGATTGGGGCCTGATGCCCATTTCCACAGTTCTGTCATGGGTTTTTGTCTGCTTAAGTTTGCATGTGCCTTGTGTATGCTGACACCATTACTTTAAGTTCATATGGGAAGAGTCTCGGGAATATGTAGGACTATTTCCATATGGTTGTGCACCTCCTCCCTGGCTCTTACACTCTTTCTGCCCCCTCTTCTGCAATGGTCCCTGAGCCCTGGATGGGTGGATTTTGATACAGGAGTCCTGTCCAAGGACCCACACTCTGCAGACTCTAGTCTCTGGGTTTTGGCCATTTGTGACCTTTTGCTTTCCTGGCCCTCTGTTTACGAGGGAGCTTTATTGATGCGAATTGAAAGATGCCTTAGGGTTCTCTTCAGCCCTTGTTCTGTGTTCGATGAGCCTTAGGTGTAGAGGTTGCATCCTAGATGTACCACTTAGACTTGGGCAATTTACAGACAATCTCTGTGTATGACCAGCTGTAGAACTCTGTATTTATCTCTGTCTCTTGAAAAAGAAAGGAAGTGGTGACTGGGATACTTGTATATAAATTTAAGGATCCATATTTTGCACATAGTAAGAAATCACATTTATTTAGGAATGTGATAGCCTTGGAGTTTTCTCTAAGATCTATGACCTCTCCAGCTATGTATATTTGGCTAGGTTTACTATACTTGCTCCATTTTAAATGTCACTTTAGTGGGCTATTGAACTAACACGCCTCAAATAATATTTTTCCACAAGCAATGAGCTGCTAGTCACAGGTAGAGACAGTGGAAGCCCTTGAATGTGTTTCGACAGAGTATTCCCAGGAACTACAGGGGAGAGCTGGTCAGCAAGGCCACTGTCTAGAAGAGTCAGCTGGGATTCCTTGCCACATATATGCCTTGTGGCATCTAAAACAGGAAGAGTGACAGCACCCCAGTGGAACAGGCTAAGCTGTGAAGGTAAAGAGGGTAAAATAAACTAGGGGATTGGAGAGCACATTGCATTCCTAAAAGCAATGTCACCATCTCAGGAGGAATTAGCCAGGGCTCAGCTTGAGAGCTGAGTTTTGATGAAATTGGCTGTGTCATGGAACAGCACATTCGACCTCTAAGAAACCCCTTCTACGTTTATAACATAAGTCTCGATCTTTATTTCACAGCTGTTCAGGATGTAATCATAGAATGCCCCTCCCCACCTAGTTACCCATTCCAAAAGAAGGAGGGTCTTGGAAACCATCAATTCTTCCCCAAAGTCCCTGCAGGGCTTTTGAACTGAGATTCCTCCTCAGTATGTCCTGGCAGAGCCAGGGAAGGGACAAATGCATGGGCTGAGCAGAGAGTTTCTCCTAGGTACTGGCTGCTGTCCAAGGACAAGCTCCTCAAGGGCATACAAGAAAGGACTTTATTTAAAGGCAGTGTATAGATTCAGCCAGGACTTAGAGGCCAGAATAAGAGACACTTTGGTCCCTTTGTGAAGGGCTTTACATGATTAAGTCCAAGAATCCTGCAAAGACTTCTCTAGGTTCTGGTAACATATGTCCCCAAGCCCTGAGTGGTTTCTTAAACCCAGACGAGGCTATGAACAAGCCGGTACGGGGTGCACTAGGTGGCGCTGTACAGCAAAGAAGAGACAGCTGGTTGGTGCTGGTCCCTACAGCCTGCAGTGTGTGTGTTTGGTGCAAGGAGGTTCCCCGTAAGATCTCTCACCCAGGAAGAAGCTTCTGATCAGTTCATGACTTATTTCTGCCTTCTCATTAGCATTTGCTGAGTAAAACACCATCTTGTATATTTTCAAATACACACACACACACACACAAACACCAATGTATAGACAAATTTTGACAGTAAGATTAACACATTTATCCATTTTTCCTTAATTAAAAATGAGATCTGAAGAGCTGATCACAAAGAAACCAAAAGAAACAAAATTCTTCTCAACCTTGTGATTCTTGCCAGTGGGTAGTCTGGGCTCAGTGAAGAACAATTACAAAGTGAAAATGAAACCGAGAAAAAAGGAGAGGGAGAGGAAAAGTTAAAAGAACTGACTTTATAAATAATTCAGTTTCAACACACTGCACTTAATGATGCAGAAATCCCACTTTCAGAAAAGAGTATTGACATCATCCTCCACAAAATATCTACAGAGTGCTCAAAGCCACTCCATTCAAAATGGTAGGAACTGAGATAGCTCAGTGGGCGAAGTGCTTGTTATGCAAGCACGAAGACCTGAGTTTGACCCCCAGAGTCCATATGCAAAGTCACATGTGGTGAGGAGTGCTTGTAACCTCAGTGCCTAGGGGAACAGAAACAGATAGATCTCTGGGGCTCCCTGAGCAGCCAGCTCAGCCTTATCAAGGAGCAGCACCAAGCCAAAGAAAGACCCCATCTCAAACATATATATATATATA